>NC_137875.1:1738921-1756421 GCF_963924005.1 Protomyctophum bolini
TGTACAGCCCTACAAAGACTGAGACAATAATTATACACAGAAATAAACCCAGAAAACAGCAAAAGAAAGAAAGAAATAAAGAAAGAAGTAAATAAGCGTGTTTTGATCCAGTGACAGCGGTGCCTGTTTGGGAGGAGAGCTCCAGAGCTTGTATAATAAAACAAAGAGCTAAATGAATAAATGATACTCCACTAAGAAACAAACGCTTCCAAATCCCTTTGGTTTGGTTTCTGACAGGCGGGGTGACGTTGAGTGACAGCCACATGGGTGGTGAGGTCACACACATGCACACAGTACAGGGTATTAATAATAATAATATTAATAATAATAGCTCCGATTTATATAGCGCTTTTCTGAATACCCAAAGCGCTTTACATAGGAACACTAGGAACAGACTTTAATAAGAGAAATTCATCAATAAGAGTATTCATGTTATGTCTATTTATATTTGATTGATTGATATTGGAATCATTGTCTGAAAAAAATGTAAATTATTGTGAGAAACTGTGTGTTTATTTGTTCGTTTTGGAACTGTGCGAGTTTGACATCTATATTAAACACATTCCCCGCCAAGGACGAGAACACTTGCAACTAAATATACTCATTCTGCAGCAGCTCCTCCCCCAGGCTTCTGTAAAGAAATACTGCTGCTACATCCAACCCGACTAAAGATACTGCTGCTACATCCAACCCGACTAAAGATACTGCTGCTACATCCAACCCGACTAAAGATACTGCTGCTACATCCAACCATACTAAAGATACTGCTGCTACATCCAACCCGACTAAAGATACTGCTGCTACATCCAACCCGACTAAAGATACTGCTGCTACATCCAACCCGACTAAAGATACTGCTGCTACATCCAACCCGACTAAAGATACTGCTGCTACATCCAACCCGACTAAAGATACTGCTGCTACATCCAACCCGACTAAAGATACTGCTGCTACATCCAACCCGACTAAAGATACTGCTGCTACATCCAACCCGACTAAAGATACTGCTGCTACATCCAACCCGACTAAAGATACTGCTGCTACATCCAACCATACTAAAGATACTGCTGCTACATCCAACCCGACTAAAGATACTGCTGCTACATCCAACCCGACTAAAGATACTGCTGCTACATCCAACCCGACTAAAGATACTGCTGCTACATCCAACCATACTAAAGATACTGCTGCTACATCCAACCCGACTAAAGATACTGCTGCTACATCCAACCATACTAAAGATACTGCTACGTACATCCAACCATACTAAAGATACTGCTGCCATTTCCACCCTAGCAAAACAAATGCTCCACATCTCCATCCGACACTACAAAAAATGCTCCTGCTATTTCCGTCCTGATAACGAATGTAAAAAGTACTTTCACAACACACTGTGTGTCTGTTGACCCTGCATCGTTTTGAGCATTTCACCTGAGCAGGGACTGCCAGCTAGCTCCAGGTCCACACGCACACAGACAGGTACAGGTCCACACGCACACAGACAGGTACAGGGCCACACGCACACAGACAGGTACAGGTCCACACGCACACAGACAGGTACAGGTCCACACGCACACAGACAGGTACAGGTCCACACGCACACAGACAGGTAGAGGTCCACACGCACACAGACAGGTAGAGGGCCACACGCACACAGACAGGTACAGGTCCACACGCACACAGACAGGTAGAGGGCCACACGCACACAGACAGGTACAGGTCCACACGCACACAGACAGGTCCAGGTCCACACGCACACAGACAGGTACAGGTCCACACACACACAGACAGGTACAGGTCCACACGCACACAGACAGGTACAGGGCCACACGCACACAGACAGGTACAGGTCCACACGCACACAGACAGGTACAGGTCCACACGCACACAGACACGTACAGGTCCACACGCACACAGACAGGTCCACGCGCACACAGACAGGTACAGGACCACACGCACACAGACAGGTACAGGTCCACACGCACACAGACAGGTACAGGACCACACGCACACAGACAGGTACAGGACCACACGCACACAGAAAGGTACAGGTCCAACATTCACCAGTAAGACGCGCAAACGCTGGAAGCGAACGCAGCTCGTACATATTTGGGGTTTTTTAAGATTTATATAAGGAGTCCCCAAAGCAGCTCCATATATGGGCACAAGTTGGACCACGCCATCACAGTCATGTCAACATGACTCAGCCATAACCATATAAGGAGTCCCCAAAGCAGCTCCATATATGGGCACAAAAGTGTGACACACGGACAGACAGACGGACATGATCTGCTAGGTCTCATAGTAAGTGCTCACTGCATTCGCAACAACATGTATCAAATATCAATGTGTGTTCAGGAAACAGGCCTTCTGTTCCCGTCTCCTGATGGGGTCAGCCTGACAGTATCTCATGTATTTCATGTTGTACAGTTTGGATGTCTGCCGAGTGTCAAATCAAACGTCTGTTTACAACAGCTGTGTCGACACACCGTAGGCGTCAAAACGTGAGCCGTAGCGACGCAGAGAGGAAAACAACTCTTTGTTTTGTTCGTATGGTTTGTTTTCGCCCCGTTTCGACAGTACGTTTACATTAAACAGACCTTCACAACAGGGTACCTTTGTGAGGGTTTAATGTTAACCTTGAACATGTAGGACACAACAAGACCTCTGGACTGTAGAGCACAGCGCCACCTAGAGGCTCAACACGACCAGTGCAGAATCTGGACTGCAGCGTCACAACTATAGATAAGACTCTGCCAAAGTAAATAAACGCCACAGTAATTGTCAGGCACTGACGCGTGTGCGTGTGCACACACATGCACACACGCAAGCACACACACACGTACGTACAAGCACACACACACACACACACACAAACATGCAAGCACACACACACACACACACACACACACACACACACACCCATGTTAGTGCGACTGGTGAGAAATCGCGCCACCATGACAAAAATCCGCCAGTCACTCATTAATCCATTCTGACCTGAGATCAGATTCTAAAAATGTCAGTCGTTCTTCGATTTTTCAAAAATAGCAGACCTACAAGCTCATAGCGCGCCACTCGGTGGCGCGCTATGAGCTTGTAGATCTGCTATTTTTTCAATAGCTATAAAGCATAACATGATGCTATAACAACAAAAGGGGTTGCCTGCCCAAAATGGGTTAATCAGCTCCGAAACACCTGCTATGTTTTTGTTTTTTTAGCTACGCCACCTGTTTCTTCCATTTTTATCCGGCAAGCAATTAGCCTAAAAACCGTCGCCATGCCAACCGTTACCTTGACCCACGTGCCCCCGACTTGAATGCAGACTTTATGAGGCAGGAATAGAAAAGGCTGTTTCTCAGGCTGTAGAGAGAAACTAAACTGTCGCTGTGCTAGTAGATATAGAACGTTAGGTTGGTCCAAAGAGCAGAAAAACTTGAATATCTCTCAGACAAGCTGCCCCCGGTCCGGGTCACGTTGACACAATGTCAGAATCCTACAAATGAGAGTCTAGACGACAGGAACAAATATTATGTCCCCAACCAGAACCAGAACCAACGCTGATCAATAGTTTACAGCGACGTCTCGTCATAGAGAGAGAGAGAGCCCCGCCCCCTACAACAAACCCTTTACAAGCTTGTCATGTCACTCTAGCAAAGTGATTAAAGGAGCATTCAGTGATTTGGGTGATTTGTAAAAAAGAAAAAATCACACACGAGTGAACTGAGTGGTGCAATTCCCCCCCCCTCTCTCTCTCTCTCTCTCTCTCTCTCTCTCATTAGAGACACAGCACTACCCCTCTCTCCGTTTCTGGCGCCCCCTACTGGTATAAATAAGTCACATACTCGTGCTCATTTACACAGGTACGTACACAGGTATACACGGACATTGCTGGTTGTAGGAGTGGTTGTTGCAACACTCAAAAAAAAACGGTCCACCACGGTATAACAAGATGTGCACATGCACGCACTACAGTGTGAATATAATATATTCTTTCAAAGTTCATGTTTTTAAAGCAGGTCTCAGCCTTCCACTCCCCTCCCCCCCCCCCCCCCCAAAAAAAACGTTTTTGTGTTTCCGTCAGCCGACAAAAAAGGCAGTCGGTCGACGAGACATTTTTTTCCGTCGAGTCACAGTCGCTGAGGTTCTGGTCGTTAGGCTGACGAGCCACGGCTGGTTTCTCTAAACTAATACCCTCGTCTTTAACCCATTCTGACCTGAGATCAGATTCATACGAGGTTTCCACTAGGACACACACTAGGTCTGATTAACCCCATTCTGACCTGAGATCAGATTCTATAAAAATGTCAGTCGACTCTTCGATTTTTCAAAAAATAGCAGACCTACAAGCTCGTAGCGCGCCACTCGGTGGCGCGCTACGAGCTTGTAGGTCTGCTATTTTTCAATAGCTAAAGCATAACATGATGCTATAACACAGAAACGGGTTGCCGTTCAGAACGGGTTAACATCGATTCCACTGACGCGTCTCAGGAGCACGACATCCGCGTGTAAACACGACACGTTGATTTACACACATCCCACCGCTTTAATTAAAAGGAGGAGGCGAGGCGCGCCCGTAAGCACGGCCGCTAGTGTTAATTCACTGATTAACCCATTCGGGCCCAGACTAGACCAGAAAATGTTCTAAATCCAGTTGACAGTTTTCTGGAATACCTTCATGTTTCTGTATCAGTGGTGCTCAATATTTCATGTCCAGGACCCCAAAAAATGATATGTAATTGGCCGCCGACCCCCATCTGAAAATATGTTGTTCCAGGGACCCCCCCCCCCCCCAACCCAGAAGCAAAGATTTGAGTTAAAAGTGTGCGCACTGAAGGAATATATTATTAAAAAGATTTGCGCCACATTTTTCGAGATTAATAGCAGACCTACACAAGCACCGAGTGCCGCACTACGAGCTTGTGTAGATCTGCTATTTTCTCAAAAATCTGCTACTATTTTCCAATAGCTAAAGTATCTAAATTAAAACACCCAACAAAGCGTTCCCGTGTAGAATGTCTTAATGGGGGCTGTGTTGTGGCCCCGGCCTCATTATCAGCAACCCTCTGGGACTGAAAGTCAATATCTGCAGGCTAGACTCTGTGTAATGGCACCATAAAACCCCCAGCGCTCGTCCTCTCCTCCTCTCCTCCTCTCCTCCTCTCCTCCTCTCCTCCTCCTCTCTCCTCCTCCTCCTAGACTCTGTGTAATGGCACCATAAAACCCCCAGCGCTCCTTCTCTCCTCCTCCTCCTCTCTCCTCCTCCTCTCTCCTTCCTTCCTCCTCCTAGACTCTGTGTAATGGCACCATAAAACCCCCAGCGCTCCTTCTCTCCTCCTCCTCCTCTCTCCTCCTCCTCTCTCCTTCCTTCCTCCTGCTAGACTCTGTGTAATGGCACCATAAAACCCCCAGCGCTCGTCCTCTCCTCCTCTCCTCCTCTCCTCCTCCTCCTCCTCCTCCTCTCTCCTCCTCCTCCTAGACTCTGTGTAATGGCACCATAAAACCCCCAGCGCTCCTTCTCTCCTCCTCCTGCTCTCTCCTCCTCCTCTCTCCTTCCTTCCTCCTGCTAGACTCTGTGTAATGGCACCATAAAACCCCCAGCGCTCCTCCTCTCCTCCTCCTCCTCCTCCTCTCTCCTCCTCCTCTCCTCCTGCTATAGACTCTGTGTAATAGCACCATAAAAACCCCAGTGCTCCTTCTCTCCTCCTCCTGCAAGTTGTGTCACGTTAAGAAACTACTTAAGTCCCACAAAACGAGACAAGAACGTTGTCTGGAACAACGTTGGCACATCATTTTAACCCATTCTGGGCGTGTTTTAAGCATTACGTGTTATACTTTAGCTATTGAAAAATAGCATATCGTATACAAGCAGATCTGGCAGATGAGCAGATCCACAAGCTTCGAGCTTGTAGATCTGCTATATTTTTGAAAATTATTTAAAATGTGGCACAAATCTTTGAATATATATTCTTTCAGAGCGAACATTTTTAACTAAATTCTTTGCTTCTGCGGCGGTCCCTGGAACAACATATCCTTGACATGACAATGTTCGAGAACCACTGACATAGAAACATGGGGTTTTACTGAACCACTGACATAGAAACATGGGGTTTTAACCCTGTGAGAACCACTGACATAGAAACATAGGGTTTAACCCTGTGAGAACCACTGCCATAGAAACATGGGGTTTTAACCCTGTGAGAACCACTGATATAGAAACATGGGGTTTTAACCCTGTGAGAACCACTGACATATAGAAACATGAGGTTTTAACCCTGTGAGAACCACTGACATAGAAACATGGGGTTTTAACCCTGTGAGAACCACTGACATAGAAACATAGGGTTTTACTGAACCACTGACATAGAAACATGGGGTTTTACTGAACAACTGACATAGAAACATGGGGTTTTAACCCTGTGAGAACCACTGACATAGAAACATGGGGTTTTAACCCTGTGAGAACCACTGACATAGAAACATGGGGTTTTAACCCTGTGAGAACCACCGACATAGAAACATGGGGTTTTAACCCTGTGAGAACCACTGACATAGAAACATGGGGTTTAACCCTGTGAGAACCACTGCCATAGAAACATGGGGTTTTAACCCTGTGAGAACCACTGCCATAGAAACATGGGGGTTTAACCCTGTGAGAACCACTGACATAGAAACATGGGGTTTTAACCCTGTGAGAACCACTGACATAGAAACATGGGGGTTTAACCCTGTGAGAACCACTGACATAGAAACATGGGGTTTAACCCTGTGAGAACCACTGCCATAGAAACATGGGGTTTTAACCCTGTGAGAACCACTGCCATAGAAACATGGGGGTTTAACCCTGTGAGAACCACTGACATAGAAACATGGGGTTTTAACCCTGTGAGAACCACTGACATAGAAACATGGTGTTTTAACCCTGTTAGAACCACTGCCATAGAAACATGGGGGTTTAACCCTGTGAGAACCACTGCCATAGAAACATGGGGTTTTAACCCTGTGAGAACCACTGACAGAAACATGGGGTTTTAACCCTGTGAGAACCACTGACATATAGAAACATGAAGTTCTTTCAGAAAACTGTCAGGATGTAGAAGACATTTGTAGAATTGTCCTCAGGTCTAAATTAACAAGAGCTTGTGACTAATAAATATTAACGATTAACGATCAGATCCATGTGGATATTCAAAACCATTTGGACATACCAGGATTCAAAACCATTTGGACATACCAGGATTCAAAACCATTTGGACATACCAGGATTCAGAACCATTTGGACATACCAGGATTCAACGCAACGAAAAAGTATAGGAAAAAAAACACAACCTTACGTCTGGTCGTGCAATTAGCTAACAGCAGCAGCTGTTCTCACACCTCTCTCTCTCTCTCTCTCTCTCTCTCTCTCTCTCTCTCTCTCTCTCTCTCTCTCTCTCTCTCTCTCTCTCTCTCTCTCTCTCCTCCCCCTCTCTCTCTCTCTCTCTCCCCCTCTCTCCCTCTCCCTCTCCCTCTCTCCCTCTCCCTCTCTCCCTCTCTGAGTAAAATATAAATGCTTCCGTCATACAGTCTGGAGCAACGGAAGCTCTGATCATGAGTCAAATATAAATGCTTCCGTCGTACAGTCTGGAGCAGCGGAAGCTCTGATCATGAGTAAAATATAAATGCCTCCGTCATACAGTCTGGAGCAACGGAAGCTCTGATCATGAGTGAAATATAAATGCTTCCGTCGTACAGTCTGGAGCAACGGAAGCTCTGATCATGAGTACAATATAAATGCTTCCGTCGTACAGTCTGGAGCAACGGAAGCTCTGATCATGAGTACAATATAAATGCTTCCGTCATACAGTCTGGAGCAACGGAAGCTCTGATCATGAGTACAATATAAATGCTTCCATCATACAGTCTGGAGCAACGGAAGCTCTGATCATGAGTACAATATAAATGCTCCCGTCGTACAGTCTGGAGCAACGGAAGCTCTGATCATGAGTACAATATAAATGCTCCCGTCGTACAGTCTGGAGCAACAGAAGCTCTGATCATGAGTACAATATAAATGCTCCCGTCGTACAGTCTGGAGCAACGGAAGCTCTGATCATGAGTACAATATAAATGCTTCCGTCGTACAGTCTGGAGCAACAGAAGCTCTGATCATGAGTACAATATAAATGCTTCCATCATACAGTCTGGAGCAACGGAAGCTCTGATCATGAGTCAAATATAAATGCTTCCGTCGTACAGTCTGGAGCAACGGAAGCTCTGATCATGAGTCAAATATAAATGCTTCCGTCGTACAGTCTGGAGCAACGGAAGCTCTGATCATGAGTACAATATAAATGCTTCCGTCGTACAGTCTGGAGCAACGGAGGCTCTGATCATGAGTCAAATATAAATGCTTCCGTCGTACAGTCTGGAGCAACGGAAGCTCTGATCATGAGTCAAATATAAATGCTTCCGTCGTACAGTCTGGAGCAACGGAAGCTCTGATCATGAGTACAATATAAATGCTCCCGTCGTACAGTCTGGAGCAGCGGAAGCTCTGATCATGAGTACAATATAAATGCTTCCGTCGTACAGTCTGGAGCAACGGAAGCTCTGATCATGAGTACAATATAAATGCTTCCGTCGTACAGTCTGGAGCAACGGAAGCTCTGATCATGAGTCAAATATAAATGCTTCCGTCATACAGTCTGGAGCAACGGAAGCTCTGATCATGAGTAAAATATAAATGCTTCCGTCGTACAGTCTGGAGCAACGGAAGCTCTGATCATGAGTAAAATATAAATGCTTCCGTCGTACAGTCTGGAGCAACGGAAGCTCTGATCATGGGTAAAATATAAATGCTTCCGTCGTACAGTCTGGAGCAACGGAAGCTCTGATCATGAGTACAATATAAATGCTTCCGTCGTACAGTCTGGAGCAACGGAAGCTCTGATCATGAGTACAATATAAATGCTTCCGTCATACAGTCTGGAGCAACGGAAGCTCTGATCATGAGTAAAATATAAATGCTTCCGTCGTACAGTCTGGAGCAACGGAAGCTCTGATCATGAGTAAAATATAAATGCTTCCGTCGTACAGTCTGGAGCAACGGAAGCTCTGATCATGAGTAAAATATAAATGCTTCCGTCGTACAGTCTGGAGCAACGGAAGCTCTGATCATGAGTAAAATATAAATGCTTCCGTCGTACAGTCTGGAGCAACGGAAGCTCTGATCATGAGTAAAATATAAATGCTTCCGTCGTACAGTCTGGAGCAACGGAAGCTCTGATCATGAGTAAAATATAAATGCTTCCGTCGTACAGTCTGGAGCAACGGAAGCTCTGATCATGAGTACAATATAAATGCTTCCGTCGTACAGTGGTTGAAGATGGATGGAATCTAAATAAATAGTGTCAAGGCCGAGCCCCATCTGAAAATATGTTGTTCCAGGAATATATATATATATATATATATATATATATATATATATATATACATTCAAAGATTTGCGCCACATTTTCGTGTTTTTTTCCCCCAAAAATAGCTAAAGTAGAACATAATGCTTTGAAACACCAAAAGGGGTTCCCGCCCAGAATGGGTTAAGAACATTCAGATGCTGTTTGTTTGTCCAACTCAAGGCCATCTTTTATCACCAGGTGAACAGAAGACAGAAGACGGCCGTCTTTTATCAGGTGGAAATAAGACGACAACTCTCACTGAATAGAAAGCCTTGCTGGTGTCGTGTGGAAACCTTGTATATCCCCCCCCCCCACAAAAACAGAGCCGGCTCAGGAGGTAGAGCGGGCCGTCCAATGATCCACGGGTCGGCGGTTCGAATCCCGGCTCCTCCTCCTCCTGTCTACATGTCGAACTGTCCTTGAGCAAGACACTGAACACCCAAATTTCTCCCGGTGTGCTGGTTGGTGCCTTGCATGGCTTCCGCCGCAATCAGTGTGTGAATGTGATGCACAATCTATGTAAAGCGCCTTGGACAAAGGCGCTATATAAATGCACCATTTACCATTTATTTATGTCTTTCCCGCACCCCAGAGCTCCTATTTTGAAGGCATTCCGGCACCGATTGTGTTAACCCATTCTGACCTGAGATCAGATTCATACGAGGTTTCCACTGGACACACACTGGTCTGATTAACCCACTTCTGACCTGAGATCAGATTCTAAAAATGTCAGTCGTTCTTCGAATTTTTCAAAAATAGCAGACCTACAAGCTCGTATCGCGCCACTCGGTGGCGCGATATGAGCTTGTAGATCTGCTATTTTTCAATAGGTAAAGCATAACATGATGCTAACACCAAAATGGGTGCCAGGTCAGAATGGGTTAAGTGATTATTTTCATTTTCAACTGATTTCTAGCAGGCTTGCTGGCACAGAGCTCTCATCTGTTGCCACCAGTAGTCATGGCTGCCAGTTCCCACCTGACGTCATGTGTGACTTCCGACTGCTCCAGACCGTACTGAATAACTGCCAGCTTGCATAGCGTCTTCAGACTAGGGTTCAAGTCTAAGACGTACAAAGCGCCACGGCCCCTGAACCCTCTAAAGAGGACGATACGATCTCCCGCCACACAACAGCACATCAGACACAGCGCACCCGGGTCTTTCCCCTTGGGCTCAACCTTCTTCCAGGAGTAGTTTGCCGAATTGAATTTCCACAGGTCATTATAGACAGTATTATAGGTGTGTCCGCCGAGTACGTATAGCTCTCCATTGTGGGAAAAGGCACAGTGGCTCCAGCGTACCTCTGGGGGCTCTGTAGAAGGCCCGCTCAGCCAGAGGTGGGTCTCGGTATCAAACACCTTGATGCGGTCGCAGTAGCCCTCCTTCTCACCGCCCCCGAACACGTACATCTTGGTCCCGATGATAGTCGCAGTGTGACGTGTTGAAGCAGGTGCCGTGTTCCTGGTGTTAATAAAAGACCAGGCCATTGTGACGGTGTACAACCTGTGGATCTCATCAATTTCCCCGGTCTCCGGGTTGCATCCTCCATAGATGTACATGGCCTTGCCCAACACACAGGCCGAGTGGCCCTGCCTCCCTGCTGGAACGATCCCGGAAGTCCTGGGTTTGAGCCATGTGTGGGAGTCGGCATCGAAGGCATGAAGCACGTTGCAGTACGTCCTGTAGGCCGACGACAACCCGCCCCAGACGTAGACGACATGTTCTATAAGCACCGCTGTGTGGTAGTCTCGTGCGGAAGGAACCTCAAGGGGGCGTTCTCCTCTCTCGCTTGGCAACTCCTTCCAGCGCAAAGACACCGTGTCCAAGACGTTCACGTGCATCTGATCCATGAAGTCCAGCCTGCCATGATGGATCCTAGCCCCTTCAAAGGAGTACACCTTGTTCCCAACTGTCACAGCGGAATGAGAGTTTGTGAACGTTGCTTCCTCTTCTGCCCGGTGTGCCGTCCAGTAGAACATTTCCCACACCAAAAAGATCTTCTGGTTTAATAAGGCTAGGGTTTGACCTTGACACGTCCCAGAGATGCTCTCAAGGTAGTCCCAAGAGCAGGAGCAGCTGTGTTGATTGGTGAGGTGACTTGAGAACCTTCACAATCTAATGTAACTATAGTCATGTCGTATGAAGAATTTAAAGTGATATACACATGTTATAGTTAACGCGGCACAAACGTCACGTGAAGCTTAACATATAGGTGAGTACATTTAGACTGTGAAATAATGAAGACATTGTGCATTGTGAGCCTGTTGTAGGTGTATAGGTGATGAAATGAGGCGTTCAAACTAAACTTAACAAGAGTTCAAATATGGAGATACAAGGTTTTATTTTAAATTATGTTGTATATGCCCAGAATGTGTTTGTCTGTCTCCGGCTGGCTGTCACACAAAAAGGCAGGCAGTTTCTGGATCCTTTTTCCCCCTGACCTCCAGACAGCAGCAGTTCCACAGAGAAAAGGGAAGGTTGCACTCACTGCAAATTGATTTTATTACTACTTTTTAAGACCTGCAGTAGTGAGGCGCTCTCACAGACTGACTCACACTCTGGAGCAGCCTACATGAGGACGCGTTGAGAGCTTGTAGATCTGCTATTTTCAAACACTCATTACGACGGCATGATCAAGGCCCACCAAAATACATTTAAGTCGACTAAATCAACTGTAGATTTAGCCGACTAAAAATCTTATGATACTTAGTCGACTGAAACTAGACTAAGACACAACATTGCAGGTGACTAAAATGTGACTAAAACTAAATTTAAACTATTCAGGAGACTATGACTAAAACAAAAATAAAATAATTGCTGCCAAAAACAACACTGGCGACCCACACAGTCTTGTGAACTCAAAAAGGAAGAAAACTGGAAAAGGAAACGGTCACTTGAAGAAACGGTACGCCCGCAGAGAGAAGCAGGAAGTACAGAGAGTGGACGCTACGCTAAGTAGCCACTTCCTCCTTCTGTGTGAAACAGGAAGTCCCAGGGACGAGGGGAGTCGCCGATTATAAATGCACCATGTCTCCGTACGTACGTACGTACGCGTGTACGGCTGAAATGCTCCTAACTCGAGAAACCGTTCGCCCCACCGACTTCAAATCCGACACACACGTTCCACACCCCCACAGGGAAGGCAGTGCCCGGTGTCGGGTCGGTCGGTCGGACACACGGTTGTCCAGAACCGCCACAAAAGGCCTCTCTCTCTCTGTCTGCCCGGGCTCTGGACAGGGCCCATGCAGTCTCCATATACTGTACGTATGGATGGAGCTGGCCTGTTTTCACATCACAACAAATCACAGAACTCCATAATATATACATTAGAGATAAAGAGATAAAGAGACACAGAACAGACAGATACGGAAATCTCCATATATGGGCATAAAAAGGGACACAGAATCGTACCGGAAGGGGTTAGTACTCTGACTCGGGTTACAACGGGGCAGAGCACGATCTTCAACTTCCATCGTTAGAAACTCGGTGCTCTACAGCCAGGCACCGGTCTATACTAGGGATGCACCGAAGGGAATTTCTTGGCCGAAAAACGAATACCGGATATAGGAAACAGTTGGCCGAAAAATGAATACCGAATTTCCGAATATGATTAATATTATATATCTTTTTTCCTACCATTGCTGTCATGGTACCATAAAGCTACCTGATTTATGGCAAAATAAATGGTTATGGCAAAACTTTACTTAAATAATAATCACTATTATGGGTCCATAAAACATTTATTCAGCTCTTTTGAATGCATTAATTGCATTTACACTATTCGGTGATATATTCTCTGCCTATATTCGGGCCGAAACCGAATAGGCCGAAAATGCATTTTTAGCCGTTTTCTGCAGAATATTTTCTGCGGACGAATATTCGGTGCATCACCAGAGATGTGTCTTCATGTTGGTGGTGAGGAGGAGAAGGAGGAAGAGGAGGAAGAGGAGGAGGAAGAGGAGGAGGAAGAGGAGCCAGAGATGTGCTCGCCTGCCGAGAGGCACCTTCAGGAGATTACAGACACTAATCTGCTTCCAACACTTCAAATAAAATATTGTTTTACCCCCCGTCCCCCTCCCCTCCCCCTCTCTCACCGACTCGCTGCCTCGCTTTGATCTTTCACTTACGGCTAATTGAATCAATCACGCTGTTTGTTCTTCAACCTGGAGGGAGAACGCTGTGGCGCGGTGCTGTGGCGCCCACGATTTTGTAACCCATTTTTCACCCCTGTGTCAATCATCTAATGTGATCCTGGGCTCTACACACCCTCCACCAACCTAGTCCCCATATATGGGGGACAAGGGGAGACCAACCTAGTCCCCATATATGGGGGACAAGGAAAGACCAACCTAGTCCCCATATATGGGGGACAAGGGGAGACCAACCTAGTCCCCATATATGGGGGACAAGGGGAGACCAACCTAGTCCCCATATATGGGGGACAAGGGGAGACCAACCTAGTCCCCATATATGGGGGACAAGGGGAGACCAACCTAGTTCCCATATATGGGGGACAAGGGGAGACCAACCTAGTCCCCATATATGGGGGACAAGGGGAGACCAACCTAGTTCCCATATATGGGGGACAAGGGGAGACCAACCTAGTCCCCATATATGGGGGACAAGGGGAGACCAACCTAGTCCCCATATATGGGGGACAAGGGGAGAGCAACGGGACTTGAACTCATGCTTCCTTCATGCCTGAGTGTCCAAGTTGCTCCTTTACACCTGACAGGGGGGAGTTTCCCTGGTTGGACGTAGCGTAGCGCGTGGAAGGAACACGTTATTCCAACCAGTTCCTTACCCCTCCATCAGGCGCCCCGGCTGGCCAGGGGGAGGCAGTTTAGAGACCAGGATTACTGCATGTTTTTTGTGAGGGTACCTACCCTAGGGGACACGGGAGAACATGTGAGGGTACCTACCCTATAGGGGACACGGGGAGAACATGCAAACTCCACACAGAAAGGCCCTTTCGCCAACCCCGCCTTCGGGTATGGCCACTGATGACGTGGAGGGGGAAACACGCCGCCAGCGCCCACAGTGTCCCGAGCGGGAATCGAACCCAGGACCATCTAGCTGTGAGGCGACAGCACAATACCCACTGTGCCACCGTGCAAGGACTATAATGTTTTAAAATGATGGTTTGTTTCTCCTGCACACCACAGCACAGACCACTGCTGGTGGCATGCACACCACACCACAGCACACCACACCACAGCACACCACACCACACCACACCACAGCACAGAACACTGCTGGTGGCATGCACACCACACCACAGACCACAGACCACAGCACAGACCACTGCTGGTGGCATGTACACCACACCACAGCACAGACCACTGCTGGTGGCATGTACACCACACCACAGCACACCACAGCACACCACACCACACCACAGCACAGACCACTGCTGGTGGCATGCACACCACACCACAGCACAGCACACCACAGCACACCACAGCACAGACCACTGCTGGTGGCATGTACACCACACCACAGCACAGACCACTGCTGGTGGCATGTACACCACACCACAGCACAGACCACTGCTGGTGGCATGTACACCACACCACAGCACACCACACCACACCACAGCACAGACCACTGCTGGTGGCATGCACACCACTCCACAGCACAGCACACCACACCACACCACAGCACAGACCACTGCTGGTGGCATGTACACCACACCACAGACCACAGACCACTGCTGGTGGCATGTACACCACACCACAGCACAGACCACTGCTGGTGGCATGTACACCACACCACAGCACACCACACCACACCACAGCACAGACCACTGCTGGTGGCATGCACACCACACCACACCACACCACAGCACAGACCACTGCTGGTGGCATGTACACCACACCACAGACCACAGACCACTGCTGGTGGCATGTACACCACACCACACCACACCACACCACAGCACAGACCACTGCTGGTGGCATGCACACCACACCACAGACCACAGCACAGACCACTGCTGGTGGCATGTACACCACACCACAGACCACAGAACAGACCACTGCTGGTGGCATGTACACCACACCACAGCACAGACCACTGCTGGTGGCATGTACACCACACCACAGACCACAGCACAGACCACTGCTGGTGGCATGTACACCACACCACAGCACAGACCACTGCTGGTGGCATGTACACCACACCACAGCACACCACACCACACCACAGCACAGACCACTGCTGGTGGCATGTACACCACAGCACACCACACCACAGCACACCACACCACACCACAGACCACAGACCACAGCACAGACCACTGCTGGTGGCATGCACACCACACCACAGACCACAGACCACAGCACAGACCACTGCTGGTGGCATGTACACCACAGCACACCACACCACACCACAGCACAGACCACTGCTGGTGGCATGTACACCACAGCACACCACACCACACCACACCACACCACAGACCACAGACCACAGCACAGACCACCGCTGGTGGCATGCACACCACACCACAGACCACAGACCACACCACAGACCACAGACCACAGCACAGACCACCGCTGGTGGCATGCACACCACACCACAGACCACAGACCACACCACAGACCACAGACCACAGCACAGACCACCGCTGGTGGCATGCACACCACACCACAGACCACAGACCACACCACAGACCACAGACCACAGCACAGACCACTGATGTGAACCAGTAGCAGAGAGTACAGTAGACGTATACAGTATAATGTAAGCCGCCTCATGCAGCTGGTAATAAGCAGCTGTTATAATTGGCTCTAATGGTTTGATGTTCTGCAGGTTTTGTGGGATGGGGCTGAGAAGAAGGTCACTATCCTCACAGTGCTTCAGAGCTGAGGAGATACGAACCGTCAGTTATCCCCCTCTAGTTAACCAATGAGGAGCTGAGGAGATACTGTAACATTATCCCCCTCTAGTTAACCAATGAGGAGCTGAGGAGATACTGTACCGTCAGTTATCCCCCTCCAGTTAACCAATGAGGAGCTGAGGAGATACTGTACCGTCAGTTATCCCCCTCCAGTTAACCAATGAGGAGCTGAGGAGATACTGTACCGTCAGTTATCCCCCTCTAGTTAACCAATGAGGAGCTGAGGAGATACTGTACCGTCAGTTATCCCCCTCCAGTTAACCAATGAGGAGCTGAGGAGATACTGTACCGTCAGTCATCCCCCTCCAGTTAACCAATGAGGAGCTGAGGAGATACGAACCGTCAGTTATCCCCCTCTAGTTAACCAATGAGGAGCTGAGGAGATACTGTACCGTCAGTTATCCCCCTCTAGTTAACCAATGAGGAGCTGAGGAGATACGAACCGTCAGTTATCCCCCTCCAGTTAACCAATGAGGAGCTGAGGAGATACTGTACCGTCAGTTATCCCCCTCTAGTTAACCAATGAGGAGCTGAGGAGATACTGTACCGTCAGTTATCCCCCTCCAGTTAACCAATGAGGAGCTGAGGAGATACTGTACCGTCAGTTATCCCCCTCCAGTTAACCAATGAGGAGCTGAGGAGATATACTGTAACATTATCCGCCTCCAGTTAACCAATGAGGAGCTGAGGAGATATACTGTAACATTATCCCCCTCCAGTTAACCAATGAGGAGCTGAGGAGATACGAACCGTCAGTTATCCCCCTCTAGTTAACCAATGAGGAGCTGAGGAGATACTGTACCGTCAGTTATCCCCCTCCAGTTAACCAATGAGGAGCTGAGGAGATACGAACCGTCAGTTATCCCCCTCCAGTTAACCAATGAGGAGCTGAGGAGATACTGTACCGTCAGTTATCCCCCTCCAGTTAACCAATGAGGAGCTGAGGAGATACTGTACCGTCAGTTATCCCCCTCCAGTTAACCAATGAGGAGCTGAGGAGATATACTGTAACATTATCCGCCTCCAGTTAACCAATGAGGAGCTGAGGAGATATACTGTAACATTATCCCCCTCCAGTTAACCAATGAGGAGCTGAGGAGATACGAACCGTCAGTTATCCCCCTCTAGTTAACCAATGAGGAGCTGAGGAGATACTGTACCGTCAGTT
>NC_137875.1:1761421-1859326 GCF_963924005.1 Protomyctophum bolini
GGAATATTAAAGGGATTGTGACATTAAAAAAAAGGTTTTGGAATTGTTCTTATTTTTTTTTAGGTTTTCTAATCTCAATTGCACCCAAAAAACATGAACTTTTAACATTCAGTAGACTTTCTGTGATCTGGGGTTTTCTGGCTCAAACAGGTGCTCTGATTTGCCGGCAGTTTGTGACGTAAGAGCCTGCAAATCCCATATATGTCAATGGGATTTGCCAGCAGATGTCACTGTTTTCACTGTGTTGCCTGTTTTCATTGTAGCTCAAAAGGCTTCCAAACCCCAAAGAAAACTTCAGACCACAGAAAATCCACTGAATGTTCAAAGTTCAGGTTTTTTGGGTGTAATTGAGGTCATAAAACCTAAAAGAAAAAAGAAAAACAATACAAAATACAAAACAACAACCATGAGAACAACACACACACACAGACACGTGCACTGCGTGCGCACACACACACACACGTGCAAGCAAGTACGCACTGAAAAAAGAACCAAATGGTCAGTCTAGATTTCACAACACAGAGGTCAGAGGTCATTAGGTCATTGGGTGGGGGGGGGGGGGGGGGGGAGACGTATGCAACTCCAAGTCTGATTGGTCGGAACTATCGGAGCGAATGATATCAGGCGACCAGGATTGAGCAAGTCCCGTGTGGACTGATTATGGAACTCTGTTCTGACGGACGAACACTATGCAAAACATCTGCATTCTGCAGAACGGCTATTTATAGCCTAAAGAGGACCACGATACTATCACACTCACTCCAGAGAGGCCACTGTAGTTCCACACTCACTCCAGAGAGCCACTATAGTTCCACACTCACTCCAGAGGGCCACTATAGTTCCACACTCACTCCAGAGGGCCACTATAGTTCCACACTCACTCCAGAGGGCCACTATAGTTCCACACTCACTCCAGAGGGCCACTATAGTCCCACACTCACTCTAGAGGGCCACTATGGTTCCACACTCACTCCAGAGGGCCACTATAGTTCCACACTCACTCCAGAGGGCCACTATAGTCCCACACTCACTCTAGAGGGCCACTATGGTTCCACACTCACTCCAGAGGGCCACTATAGTTCCACACTCACTCCAGAGGGCCTCTATAGTTCCACACTCACTCCAGAGAGCCACAATAGTTCCACACTCACTCAAAAATAGCAGATCTACAAGCTCAAAAATAGCAAAAAAGAATAGCAGATCTACAAGCTCAAACCGTAATTACTAATTGCAATCTATCCTGAAAAACCAAAGGTTTGGTTTGAACCACAGTCGTTTGACTAAAGTGTGGTATGGTGGATGGTAAAGGTGGATGCAGAGAGAGAGAGAGAGAGAGAGAGAGAGACAGAGAGGGGGAGAGACAGAGACAGAGAGAGAGAGGGAGGGGGGGGGCATTTTATTGGATTGTAGTTGATTTTATTGTACAGAGATGGACTTAATTCCCAGGATTGCCACATAAACGCTCCCCTGCAGCCTCTAAATGTCACAGCCAGCTTCTCATCAATCTCTGGCTCCGTGTGTCTGTGTGTGTGTGTGTGTGTGTGTGTGTGTGTGTGTGTGTGTGTGTGTGTGTGTGTGTGTGTGTTGCTCCTTTTCATGTCCGAGCTGTGAGGTTCTTAAAGATGTTATTCATGAGGGTATAAATGTTATCCGCGGTTCCCTCCAGACCCGTCACCACGACCACCAATCACGCGGACAGTTGTTAAGCTGAAAAGTGAGCCAATTAAACGGAGCTTCCACCGGACCTGCTCCTGGTGCGATTAACCCATTCTGGGCGGCCGGAACCCCTTTTGGTGTTATAGCATCACGTTATGCTTTAGCCATTGAAAAATAGCAGATCTACAAGCTCATAGCGCGCCACCGAGTGGCGCGCTACGAGCTTGTAGGTCTGCTATTTTGGAAAAATCGAAGAACGACTGACATTTCAGGAAAGTGTCAGGATGTATAGAAGACATGTTTAGAATCTGATCTCAGGTCAGAATGCGTTAAAGAACCACCATTATTCTGTGCGTTAGAATCTGGTCTCAGGTCAGAATGGGTTAATGCCCGTGTGCCTGCAGGGCCCAGGGTCCAGGGTCCAGGGACCAGGGCCCAGGTCCAGGGCCCAGGGTCGATGCCAGCCCACAGACCTCAGAACAGCAGTCTGAGAACACAGGAGGCCATCAATCTGAAACGTGTCTCCACGTCTTCCTCTCGCTGTCGCTCTGAACGACAACCAAAGCTTGTCGTTTTCAACCTTTGTTCATATCAAGGCCCATTTTATATTCATTCATTCATTCATTCATTCATTCATTTGAGCCACAAGGACAGCAGTTTGATGATGAGGTGCAGCCTTGCAGAATTGTGTCGTTGCATGAGATTTTGTACACAATTCCATGGTGTATTGATGTTGGTACCATTAGGAGAGATGACAGGATGTATTGATGTAAAGTAATAAAGTCACGTAAATATGAAGTCCTTGTCAAGCCTCGTATAGTACAATACAGTACAATACAGTACAGTAACACGGTCTAAATGGGCTAAAACAAAAAGATGCTGACGTGTGTCAGAGCAGAGATATAAAGCACTTTACTTGAACTAACTAGCCCTAAAATGGGTTAAGCCGTTTAGGGACCGAAGCCAGATTCTACAACATGTCTTCTATAAACCCTGACAGTATTCTGAAAAACCCTGTGTTTCTGTTATCAGTTAACAGGTTCTCAAACTATTTCATCTCAAGGACCCCCAAAATTATATGTAAGTATATCTGCTGACCCCCCCCCCCCCCCCCCATCTGGAAATATCTTGTTTCAGGGAACCCGCAGAAGCAGATAATATTTGAGTTAAAATGTTCACTGTGAAAGTCTTGGAAAGAATACATATTTGAAAGTTTTAGCCCCCACACATTTTCGCTATTTTTCAAAAATATAACAGAGCTACAAGCTGTTAGATCTGCTATTTTACAAAGTGACACAGATGTGTTCCCGTCCTGAATGCTTTAAGAAGCAACGTTTTAAACTAGGACTCCAGTCGATTAGTAGATCTACTTTCAGATTTAAAAAAGGCCTAGTTTGGCTTTTTTCTCTTTTTTAATAGCCTAAAACACTTCCCAACACAAACTTTTCTTCCCTCTCTCTCTCTCTCTCTCTCTCTCTCTCTCTCATCTCTCTCTCTCTCTCTCTCTCTCTCTCTCTCTCTCTCTCTCTCTCTCTCTCTCTCTCTCTCTCTCTCTCTCTCTCTCTCTCTCTCTCTCTCTCTCTCTCTCTCTCTCTCTCTCTCTCTCTCTCTCTCTCCTTGTGAGAACACCACCCCCCCCCCATCCCCCCCCCTCCCCCTCAAGGCCTTGCTCTTAATTATAAAGTCGTTATCTCAGACATCAGTTAACCCATTTTGAGCGAGAACCCCTTTTGGTGTTAGCGTTACGCTATGCTTTAGCTATTGAAAAAATAGCAGACCTACAAGCTCGTAGCGCGCCACTCGGTGGCGCGCTACGAGCTTGTAGGTCTGCTATTTTTGAAAAGTCGAAGAGCGACTGACGTAGAAGACATTTTTTTAGAATCTGATCTCAGGTCAGAATGGGTTAATAATGCTTGCAGGACAGAAAGAGTCTTGGGCCTATCAGCTATAGAGCGCTAATTGGGTTGTGGTGATGAGGGGGGGGGTGGGGGGGGGTTCTATTGTGACAAAGAAGAGGAGAGGAGATTATTTATTACTACTCCATTCTTCTGATATCTTGTCACTTTGGGGACACGTTGTCCGTGTGAGATACAGCAGCAGTTCTGTCTGTCTGTCTGTCTGTGGGCAGAACAACAGACAGCTGTGCCTGCACTCTGTCTGTCTGTGGGCAGAACAACAGACAGCTGAGCCTGTCTGTCTGTCTGTCTGTCTGTCTGTCTATCTGTCTGTCTGTCTGTGGGCAGAACAACAGACAGCTGAGCCTGTATGTATGTCTGTCTGTCTGTCTGTCCATCTGTCTGTCTGTCTGTGGGCAGAACAACAGACAGCTGAGCCTGTATGTATGTCTGTCTGTCTGTCTGTCTGTCCATTTGTCTGTCTGTCTGTGGGCAGAACAACAGACAGCTGTGCCTGCATTATGTCTGTCTGTGGGCAGAACAACAGACAGCTGAGCCTGTCTGTCTGTGTCTGTCTGTCTGTCTGTCTGTCTGTCTGTCTGTCTGTATAATAGTCAGATGAATGTGTAGTTTTCAAAGATTCTCATAAAAAAATAGCTAAATCTATGCTGTGTCATGTTTTCATGTTGTGTGAGCTTGTAGATTGCCTATTTGAATAGGGTGTAAAGTTATTTGCGTTTATTTTTGAATAATGTATTTGCTTAATAAGCTGAATGTTCTCAAATAGCATATGCTGCATGCATGGGAGGGAGGGAGTGGAGGGCAGCTATAGTCTAATCTGAATCAAATCTTACAGGGATATGTTTTTGTATTGATTTAAATTGCCCTATTCTTCTTTTACAAAGGGATTCTTTACTTGTGGGATACCCTGGGTCACTGTTCCATGACAGAGAATAGTTACATCCTAAACTAGTGCCTTGTGGGACACCCTGGGTCACTGTTCCATGACAGAGAATAGTTACATCCTAAACTAGTGTCTTGTGGGGATACCCTGGGTCACTGTTCCATGACAGAGAATAGTTACATCCTAAACTAGTGTCTTGTGGGATACCCTGGGTCACTGTTCCATGACAGAGAATAGTTACATCCTAAACTAGTATCTTGTGGGATACCCTGGGTCACTGTTCCATGACAGAGAGAATAGTTACATCCTAAACTAGTATCTTGTGGGGTACCCTGGGTCACTGTTCCATGACAGAGAATAGTTACATCCTAAACTAGTGTCTTGTGGGATACCCTGGGTCACTGTTCCATGACAGAGAATAGTTACATCCTAAACTAGTATCCTGTGGGACACCCTGGGTCACTGTTCCATGACAGAGAATAGTTACATCCTAAACTAGTGTCTTGTGGGGATACCCTGGGTCACTGTTCCATGACAGAGAATAGTTACATCCTAAACTAGTGTCTTGTGGGATACCCTGGGTCACTGTTCCATGACAGAGAATAGTTACATCCTAAACTAGTGTCTTGTGGGACACCCTGGGTCACTGTTCCATGACAGAGAACAGTTACATCCTAAACTAGTACCTTGTGGGACACCCTGGGTCACTGTTCCATGACAGAGAATAGTTACATCCTAAACTAGTGTCTTGTGGGACACCCTGGGTCACTGTTCCATGACAGAGAACAGTTACATCCTAAACTAGTACCTTGTGGGACACCCTGGGTCACTGTTCCATGACAGAGAACAGTTACATCCTAAACTAGTACCTTGTGGGATACCCTGGGTCACTGTTCCATGACAGAGAATAGTTACATCCTAAACTAGTGTCTTGTGGGGATACCCTGGGTCACTGTTCCATGACAGAGAATAGTTACATCCTAAACTAGTGTCTTGTGGGGATACCCTGGGTCACTGTTCCATGACAGAGAATAGTTACATCCTAAACTAGTGTCTTGTGGGATACCCTGGGTCACTGTTCCATGACAGAGAATAGTTACATCCTAAACTAGTGTCTTGTGGGGATACCCTGGGTCACTGTTCCATGACAGAGAATAGTTACATCCTAAACTAGTGTCTTGTGGGGATACCCTGGGTCACTGTTCCATGACAGAGAATAGTTACATCCTAAACTAGTGTCTTGTGGGAGACCCTGGGTCACTGTTCCATGACAGAGAATAGTTACATCCTAAACTAGTATCTTGTGGGGATACCCTGGGTCACTGTTCCATGACAGAGAATAGTTACATCCTAAACTAGTGTCTTGTGGGACACCCTGGGTCACTGTTCCATGACAGAGAGAATAGTTACATCCTAAACTAGTGTCTTGTGGGACACCCTGGGTCACTGTTCCATGACAGAGAGAATAGTTACATCCTAAACTAGTGTCTTGTGGGGACACCCTGGGTCACTGTTCCATGACAGAGAATAGTTACATCCTAAACTAGTATCCTGTGGGATACCCTGGGTCACTGTTCCATGACAGAGAATAGTTACATCCTAAACTAGTGTCTTGTGGGATACCCTGGGTCACTGTTCCATGACAGAGAATAGTTACATCCTAAACTAGTATCCTGTGGGATACCCTGGGTCACTGTTCCATGACAGAGAGAATAGTTACATCCTAAACTAGTGTCTTGTGGGATACCCTGGGTCACTGTTCCATGACAGAGAATAGTTACATCCTAAACTAGTATCTTGTGGGGATACCCTGGGTCACTGTTCCATGACAGAGAATAGTTACATCCTAAACTAGTGTCTTGTGGGGATACCCTGGGTCACTGTTCCATGTCAGAGAATAGTTACATCCTAAACTAGTATATCTTGTGGGATACCCTGGGTCACTGTTCCATGACGGAGAACAGTTACATCCTAAACTAGTATCTTGTGGGGATACCCTGGGTCACTGTTCCATGACAGAGAATAGTTACATCCTAAACTAGTGTCTTGTGGGATACCCTGGGTCACTGTTCCATGACAGAGAATAGTTACATCCTAAACTAGTGTCTTGTGGGATACCCTGGGTCACTGTTCCATGACAGAGAATAGTTACATCCTAAACTAGTGTCTTGTGGGGATACCCTGGGTCACTGTTCCATGACAGAGAATAGTTACATCCTAAACTAGTGTCTTGTGGGGATACCCTGGGTCACTGTTCCATGACAGAGAATAGTTACATCCTAAACTAGTGTCTTGTGGGATACCCTGGGTCACTGTTCCATGGAAGAAGACAATATTGACTTCCACACACTACAGAAGAATGTTTACAGTTCAGTCGTTTCAAATACAACTGGAATCTGAGGAAATAACTCAAATGTTTTGAGTGTTCCCCTTCCTCCTCATGTATGTCACATGCATGATCACGTGTGTGTGTGTGCGCGCGCACACACACGCGTGCGCACACACACACACACACACACACACACACACACATCTATATTGGGACAATGTGAAGTTTCATTTCCCTCGTCAATCGTATTCATTCGGTTGTTTTCAAGAACATTTTGAAACTGACCTTCTAGTGAATGTTGTCTGTATCATATTTAGTGTTCTGGGTGCAACCTGTTTTCCACACATTGAACCTATTCCGAATTTTTGCATCCTTTCATGAAGCAACCTAGAGAAATCTGTTAAAATCAGAGGAAATGCCGGGCCTTCTCAAAGTGGGGTCCGGGGACCCCCAGGGCAGAGTAATATAATATTAGAGTGGCGACACCAGCGTCGACTCCCGTAACAATGGAATGAGGAAGTGCTCATTCTATCTCAATGGGATAGTTCCAGCCAATAGGAGAGCAATGTGTGGAACTATAGCCCATAGGCAGGCGCTTTGCGGTGAGATCAAAGGTTGTCACCAGTCTCCTCCTCTACACTCTGCCACAGGGGGTCCTTGAGGGAGTTCCAGGGGGTCCCAAATGGGCCCTTATGGGTCTAACTCTGAGAGTGTACAGATGCTTTTATATACAAAGAGCTTTACATAGATTGTGCATCACACACACACACACACACACACACACACACACACACACACACCGACCTGCACATCAGGAGCAATCAGGGGTTCAGAGTCTTGCTCAAGGACACTTCCACACTATAACTCTGGGGGAGGAGCCCACAGGGATGGAACCGGGAACCTTGCGGTTCCCATCCGGCTGTTCTACCGGCCACTCTACCCCCGGGCTGCCTCCAGCTTCAGTCCTGGACAGCATTAAGAAACCAGTCCAGACTGGGCAGTCTGGACTGGAGACATTGGTTTCTACAGAGAGACATCCTCTCCATGGAGAATATCACAGAGAGGACGATGAGCAGCGCTCTGCTACGGAACCAATGTCTGTGTTGTTGTGATCTTTATTTACTCACTATAGCGTCCATGATGGATTGCTTTAGACTGCCGCCGCTGCTGCCGCTAGAGAGAGAGAGTGTGTGTGTGTGTGTGTGTGTGTGTGTGTGTGTGTGTGTGTGGGGCCCTGGTGGCTTGGCTGTGATCTGTAAAAATCCTCATTGTGTCTGGTGGTCACTCTCTCTCTCTTCCCCCTCCCCTCCCTCAGACGAGCAGGGAGAGAGATGCCCTCTTGGTAGAGCGGTAAAAGTCTGTTTTCGATTCCCGTTGAAGGACAATAAAGAAGCGTATGGATATGGATATGGATATGGATCACAGCTCTGATTCATACGCATCACCGTCTGGTCAATGTGTTCCACTCAAAAGGTCACCGTTACTAAACGCTGTCGTTATTACGGTCGGGATCCTCAGGGATTTTATTAACGATTCTGGTTCTTTACATTTCACTTTTCATGTTCTGTCAACAACGTTCCACTGTGGGAGGTGTGGGGTCCAACATGGCCGACCCTCCACTGTGGGAGGTGCGGGGTCCAACATGGCCGACCCACCACTGTGGGAGGTGAGGGGTCCAACATGGCCGACCGTCCACTGTGGGAGGTGTGGGGTCCAACATGGCCGACCCACCACTGTGGGAGGTGAGGGGTCCAACATGGCCGCCCCTCCACTGTGGGAGGTGCGGGGTCCAACATGGCCGACCCACCACTGTGGGAGGTGAGGGGTCCAACATGGCCGACCCTCCACTGTGGGAGGTGTGGGGTCCAACATGGCCGCCCCACCACTGTGGGAGGTGTGGGGTCCAACATGGCCGCCCCACCACTGTGGGAGGTGTGGGGTCCAACATGGCCGACCCTCCACTGTGGGAGGTGTGGGGTCCAACATGGCCGACCCACCACTGTGGGAGGTGTGGGGTCCAACATGGCCGACCCTCCACTGTGGGAGGTGTGGGGTCCAACATGGCCGACCCACCACTGTGGGAGGTGTGGGGTCCAACATGGCCGACCCACCACTGTGGCGCTACCTCCGATATTCTAACTCCAACCTACTTTCTTTCATTAACACAATAACTCAGCCACCGTTAACCGTTCTATTCTAACTCCAACCTACTTTCATTAGCTCAACCATCGCAGACGCATCACGTGCGGTGCGGTCTCCTTGCTGCTGCGTGGGGAGAATTAGGCTATCTAGTTCCATCCTGCTGTGTGTGTCCCAGAAAAAAAGGACACGTTCAAGCCGATACGCAACGAGTCCTCGTTCCTGGAAAAGCACAACAATACATGTTGTTGTTGTGGTGGTCGGTACCGAAGAACCCTCGTATCTCCAATACGTAAACGGTGCATTTATATAGCGCCTTCATCCAAGGCGCTTTACATAGATCGTACATTACATTCACCCATTCATACACTGATGGCAGAGGAAACCATGCAAGGAACCAACCTGCACATCAGGCGCAATCAGGGGTTCATTGTCTTGCTCAAGGACACTTCGACACTAACTCTGGGGGAGGAGCCCACAGGGATCGAACTGGCAACCTTGCGTGCGGTTACCATCTTTGGATTCAATGTCTCGATTCTTACGTCCTCTAAAATGTCTATTTCTGGCGTTCTTTCTAAAGTATTCTCTACCTTGAGTTCCTCTGCTAAAAACACAATCAATAGAGACATGCACATGCATGATTTTCCCATCAGGACACGCCCCCCTCATCTAGACTGAGTGGCAGAACATTGAGTGTTGTGTTATTGTGTTATTGAAAACAAGCACTTCCAAACTCTGGCATTTCTTGACAGAAAGTAGCTCATATAACGTAACGTTGCTATGGTGGATTTTTATGAAACAAAAACTTTGCAGATATAGAAAGAGGATAATTAAAGCTTTTCGTATACAGCTGCAATGTTGGTGAGTTTAACCCATTCTGACCTGAGATCAGATTCATACGAGGTTTCCACTGGACACACACTGGTCTGATTAACCCATTCTGACCTGAGATCAGATTCTAAAAATGTCAGTCGTCTTCCAAACTCTGGCATTTCTTGACAGAAAGTAGCTCATATAACGTAACGTTGCTATGGTGGATTTTTATGAAACAAAAACTTTGCAGATATAGAAAGAGGATAATTAAAGCTTTTCGTATACAGCTGCAATGTTGGTGAGTTTAATGTAATCAGACAGGACCTTTCTGTTTGGATGAATATGGGCTGTCAAGGCCTGAAAGTAGTTTTTTTGCCACTCAGTGGGCGTTCACGCATAACTCTCCAGGTACGATGATGTCACGCGCATACCCTCGATAAGAAAACATCCACAAATTGCTGTTCGACTCATAGTTACAGATTCCAGCTGGCTGCTCCACTGGAATCTCTGCTCGTCGCAAAATAACAGATCTACAGAACCACAAATGGCAGATCTACAGGCCCACAAATAACAGATCTACAGAACCACAAATGGCAGATCTACAGGCCCACAAATAGCAGATCTACAGGCCCACAAATAACAGATCTACATGCTCACAAATAACAGATCTACAGAACCACAAATAGCAGATCTACAGGCCCACAAATAACAGATCTACATGCCCACAAATAACAGATCTCCATACCCACAAATAACAGATCTACAGAACCACAAATAACAGATCTACAGGCCCACAAATAACAGATCTACATGCCCACAAATAACAGATCTACATGCCCACAAATAACAGATCTCCATACCCACAAATAACAGATCTACAGGCCCACAAATAACAGATCTACAGACCCACAAAGCATGTCGCGGCGCACGCATTTTGTGCGCCCCATTCATAACTGAGGCGGATTCTACGAATGGATTCTATAAATCCTAAAGGTTTTCTGAAAAAAACCTGTGTTTCTCTATGTCAGTGGTTCTATGTCAGTGGTTCTATGTCAGTGGTTCTATGTCAGTGGTTCTCAAACTATTTAATCTCAAGGATACCCAGAATTATCTGTATTTGGCCGCCGCCCATTTAAACCCATTTAAATAAATGTATACCATTCGTCTACCAACTTTAATTATGTAGCCTATACGACGTGCATATTACATTAGGGGGTAGCCTATTAAAAAAAAAAAAAAAAAAAAAAACAACCAATATCCGTTAATGACCCGGTTAATCCTGTCGGCTAACCGGCTGGGAAATGATCCGTTCCCTAAATGGAATCCTGAAAATCAACATTTTTATGTAATTTCAAATGCCTTTAATTACACTTGTGTTGAAGCGTTGAGCCACTAAATTAGACTGAAGTAATAACAGCGGGTCATGTTTGCATGTTGTGGAATAGTTGAAACAGCTGAAACCATTATTATTATATCAGTATTCTGACATTCATACCTGAGGGACACATTAAAGGAGAATTCCATACTAAAAGGCTTTCTTACCTTTCTTTGTAGTCGTTACGTCCCCACCAAAGAGGTCCAGGTGTTATTTTGTGCAAAAGCTCCTTATTGGCTATTTTCCCTACCATAAGCCCTCAATGAATTGCATTGAATGGGAATTGAATGGGGCTATGGGGTGTTATGCTAATTTGCTTATTTCCATCGCTCAAAATTATAATTTCTTTGTATATATCATCCCTTCATATTGTAAATAATATCCCAAGCGGCACACTTTACTACTTATTTCGATGGAAATAAGCGAACAAGCATAACACCCCATAGCCCCATTCAATTCCCATTCAATGCAATGCAATTCATGTGAAAATAGCCAATAAGGAGTTTCTGCACAAAATAACACCTGGACCTCTTTGGTGGGGACGTAACAACTACAAAGAAAGATAAGAAAGCATTCTAGCAATTCTCCTTTAACCTGAGGGCCACATTCAGTGAAGGTGGGGGCCATGCCAGTTGCCCATGTGCGGTCTACACTACACTACAGACTGAATCAATGCTGGCAGTAGATTAAAGATCTGCATCAGTTCATTTACAACCAAGTCTAGACAATTAGGAGAATGTAGACGAGTTGTTATTTTGATCATCATTCGCCTGTTATCTATCCTAATGGTACCAACGGTCGGCAACCATCCCCGTGTTTCTTCACTGGTCCCATCCAGAAGAACACACAGTTTTCCGGCCACTGATACAGAGCTGACCATGAGGTTATATATCTGCCCTTCTTCTCAGGAGTCCTGCCTCAAAGCAGACCGCAGGTAGAGAACTGTCGTTCCCTGATGTCATCGCTATAGGGACACATGATGTCATCGCTATAGGGACACATGATGTCATCGCTATAGGGACACATGATGTCATCGCTATAGGGACACATGATGTCATCGCTATAGGGACACATGATGTCATCGCTATAGGGACACATGATGTCATCGCTATAGGGACACATGATGTCATCGCTATAGGGACACATGATGTCATCGCTATAGGGACACATGTCATCGCTATAGGGACACATGATGTCATCGCTATAGGGACACATGATGTCATCGCTATAGGGACACATGATGTCATCGCTATAGGGACACATGATGTCATCGCTATAGGGACACATGATGTCATCGCTATAGGGACACATGATGTCATCGCTATAGGGACACATGCATCAGTAAAGCAGGAACTGGGGATGGCAATGAAGGAACGGGAAGTCTGGCGTGATATTGTGAAATCCACGATCTCGACTAATAGAAAAAAATTACTAATGAAGGTAATTAATAAGGTTACTAAGAAAGGACTGTAAATGTAACTTCGATAGCAGAGCAGCCAGTTCACTTTAGTTCGGAGAGCACAAAGAATGAATCCACATGCAGCCAATTACTAAATGTCATCTCTGCGCGTCACCGAATGGACACGGTTAATATAGCAGTTCAATCAAGATGGGGGAAAGCGAATATAACGTTTTAAGACGTAAATAATGTTTAGGGGGGGAGGAGTCATGAAGTCTGCCTTGCTACGGGGTCAAACAACACACAGCTCTCACAAATACAAATGTAATCTGTGGCAAAACGGGAGAAAAACTATTTTATCCACACTGGCTAGGGGAGAGGTGACCTGTCCCTCAGTGGGGCAGTGTGACATGAAGATACAAAGGCACCTGATTAACCCATTCTGACCTGAGATCAGATTCTAAAAATGTCATCTACATCCTGACAGTTTTCCATTCTGACCTGAGATCAGATTCTAAAAATGTCTTCTACATCCTGACAGTTTTCCATTCTGACCTGAGATCAGATTCTAAAAATCTCTTCTGACATCCCGACAGTTTTCTGAAAAAGTTATGTTTTTAATGTCAGTCGTTCTTCGATTTTTTTCAAAAATAGCAGACCTACAAGCTCGTATGTATGAGCTTGTAGATCTGCTATTTTTCAATAGCTAAAGCACGACATGATGCTAACACCAAAATGGGTTCCCGCACCAAAATGGGTTAAGTTATCATAGGGCATATGATTATGATTACGACATCCACAAACAATTCATGTCTTAATAATTCAAAATTATCCATCATCGACCGCGTCGAAAAATGATGATGAACATCAATCAATACAGCGTCTCATCCAACGACAACAACATTATTATCCCATTCTGACCTGAGATCAGATTCATACGAGGTTTCCACTGGACACACACTGGTCTTATTAACCCATTCTGACCTGAGATCAGATTCATACGAGGTTTCCACTGGACACACACACTGGTCCGATTAACCCATTCTGACCTGAGATCAGATTCATACGAGGTTTCCACTGGACACACACTGGGTCTGATTAACCCATTCTGATCTGAGATCAGATTCTAAAAATGTCAGTCGTTCTTCGATTTTTCAAAAATAGCAGACCTACAAGCTCATAGCGCGCCACTCGGTGGCGCGCTATGAGCTTGTAGATCTGCTATTTTTAAATAGCTAAAGCACGACATGATGCTAACACCAAAAAATATATATATTTCCAAAATGATTACATAATATATGTCAAAACTGTTCCTGTATGTGTGGCGGGGGAGGGGAGAATGTTTAATTAAGATGATAAATGATGTTAAACTATAAATCTGATTGACATTCATACCACTTAAAATGGTGTAAGTCTGTAAGAGATCAGTTTCTCCAGATCGGGTAAATGCCGATTACCGATCAGAGTGAATTTCGGCCGATATGGCTATTGATTATTCAAGTCTCTCTACTAGAAGATGAGCCAAGTCTCTCACACACACACGCACACACACACACACCCCTCGAGGGAGACTGAATTTGCAGAAGAGAGACCTTTAGCAGACAAACGCTTCTCCTTAAATATCCAGTGCGACTCACTGACAATAATCAGGGTAAATAAATAAAATAACCGTCACGTTCAATAGAACGCAGACAGAGTGAGACACTGAGCAGCACGGCAAATAAACCACATACAGTTTAGTTTCTTTAGTAGAATGCGGAGATATAGAGAGACAGCAGTCAGTTGAATTAGTGTGTGTGTGCGTGTGCGTGTGCGTGTGCGTGTGCGTGTGCGTGTGTGTGCGTGTAATACAAAAACTGCTACGAGGATTAAAAAAAACACAGCAAAAAGCACTATTTAAAGACTTGTTTACATCAGCTAGGGTCCTACATCTTCAATTAATCAGAGCAGGAACCAACTAGAACACATTTAGAACCCATTTAGAACCAATGCAGCGTCGATTGAAATTCGTATTCAGTTTGTAGAGTGGGTTACAGTTCAAACCACACAGTACAGTACAGTGCAGTGCAGTACAGTACAGTACAATATGAGAGGATGAAACCAGCAAAAAGCACTATTAAAGACTTGTTTACATCAGCTAGGGTCCACCATATTCAATTCATCAGAGCAGAACCAACCCACTATAATTTAAAACATTATATTATATATATTAGCATCAGGGACTGTTCTTAAAACCAGACTGGACGTATTGGAGACAGACAGTGCAAAAAGATATATAGCTTCAGTCAGTCACGTTATTAATTATGATATTAATTATGGTTCTCAAAGTGAGGTGGAGGGTCCACCCGAGGCCCCAGGGGGTCCCACACAACACGGACCCCCTACCGAGGGAGGCAGGGTCCACACAACACGGACCCCCTACCCAGGGAGGCAGGGTCCACACAACACGGACCCCCTAACGAGGGAGGCAGGGTCCACACAACACGGACCCCCTACCCAGGGAGGCAGGGTCCACACAACACGGACCCCCTACCGAGGGAGCCAGGGTCCACACAACACGGACCCCCTACCCAGGGAGGCAGGGTCCACACAACACGGACCCCCTATCCAGGGAGGCAGGGTCCACACAACACGGACCCCCTACCCAGGGAGGCAGGGTCCACACAACACGGACCCCCTAACGAGGGAGGCAGGGTCCACACAACACGGACCCCCTACCCAGGGAGGCAGGGTCCACACAACACGGACCCCCTACCCAGGGAGGCAGGGTCCACACAACACGGACCCCCTAACGAGGGAGGCAGGGTCCACACAACACGGACCCCCTACCCAGGGAGGCAGGGTCCACACAACACGGACCCCCTACCCGGGGAGGCAGGGTCCACACAACACGGACCCCCTACCCAGGGAGGGAGGCAGGGTCCACACAACACGGACCCCCTATCCAAAAAGAAAACAACACAGCAACTCTGTCCACGAATACACATGGAACCAAATGGACCCGTCGTGTTACGACGACGGGTCCATTTGGTTCCGTGTTTTATTTGTGGACACTATTGAGTTCAAATTGAAAAAGAGTTTTCACATACACACACACGCACACACACACACGCGCACACACGCACGCACGCACACACACGCACACACAAACGGACACAAACACAGCTAGCTAAGAAGCTAGCACGGACTGACTGGCTGTGTTTGCAGCCAACACGCAGAAAGGGAGAGAGACATAGGAGAGACATGGAGAGAGAGAGAGGGAAAAAAAGACCCGCTTTAAGCGGTTTTTTTCTCTCTCCCCCAAGTTTCATCTCCATGTTTGTTTAAAAAGCACCGTGGTGTCGGTCCTCTACTTACCGGGGCGGAGGGGGTCCCTCTCCCGGGGCACAGGGGGTCCGCGTGGTGGAGCCTCGGTGGGAGCCGGAGGTGTAAATAAACCTTAATGTCGCCGTTTTGTTTTTGTTTTTAAAAAAGGAGGAGAAAAAAGTGTCACTTTTTTTTTATTCACAACAGCGTCGATGCTGCGGCGCTGTGTGTGAGTCCGTGTGCTGCCGCTGCGACGCCATCTTTACTCTGACACACACACACACACACACACTGGACTGGACCATTCTGAGGGGGCGGGGGGGGAGGGTCTGGTGGTGGACACAATACACAATAGTGTTCATTTGTTTGTCTTTTTGTCTTTTTGTCCCTCTTTGTTTTGTTTTTCTCGTTGTTTTGTCTTTCTCGGGTTTTTTTGTTTGTTTAATTTTCTACTCTTCTTTAAATGGCATCTGTTTGTTTTGTTTATATGTTGATTGTTATGCATATCTTCAATAGTATTTTGTAATACATTGAGATAAGGATAGGCACTAATAAGCTTTAAGCTTCTGCCTATGCCTTTTCGATCACCTAAAAAAAGAAAAAGTAAACTGTTTTTGTGTAATGTCTCCCTCTCTGAAAGATCGAAATAAACTGTAGAAAGAATGTATTATAATAATAATAATAATAATAATAATAATAATAGTGTCGATTTTGACAGGACATTTTTATTTGGTTTTAGTCCTAGTCTTCTGAATAGACTTTTAATTTAATTAAATGTTTATATTTTGTCATATTTTAGTCATCTGGAATGTTTTAGTGTTAGTTTTAGTCGACTAAATATCGTAAGATTTAAAATGTGTCTGATGTTAAATCTAGGTGGGCCTTGATGGCGTCGTAATGCCTGATTTTATTTTACACTTGGTTGCATGTCTGAAAATAGCAGATCTAAGAGCTCACAACCCCACACTGAGCTTGTAGATCTGCTATTTTCAGAGCGCAAACAAAAAAATCAAATTACTTAGTTTTACTGGATCTCTTCCCCACTAGTCCCTCCCTAACATTTAGTCTAGTTTTCAGACAGACAGACAGACAGACAGACAGACAGACAGACAGACAGGCAGACAGACAGACAGAAAAAAAGAATACTAAAATACTAAAAGCATCACTAATGAAGTCACAGTCAGTTCATAATGAGACAAAACCAACCCATTTATTAGACCAATGTATTGCACATCAAGCATAAAGGATAAAGGATGTATTGAGGATGTACTTTTAGGAGATACTGAGCTCATTTACTGTTCGCACGTCTGATGACTCGGGGAAAGAAACACTTATTACAAACAATTTACAACTTACAACTTAGGCATTTAGCAGACGCTCTTAATCCAGAGCGACTTCTTACATTAAGCTTTTTTGCATGGCATACATCACATAATATAAAAAGTAGTTATCATGACTCATGTATAAACTAAGAACGTAACAGTGGAGTATCTACTGTATGTAAACTATACATAATATACTAACTATATTATATATTATACATGTGTACTATAGAGCAGGGATACTCAAATAGATTTACCTGTGGGCCACATTACAAAAATGGCAAGGGGCCAGGGGCCAGTAGATAAAATTATGACATTAATGATACTTGATAACTTCTCTCTTTCAATTGCTTTATTTTCGCAAAATGTATCAAAGTACAATGTGCATGCACACAATATGTAAATAAATAAATGTGTTACATTTTCTTGCATAAACACAAAGAGCTGTTTCCATAACTGCACAAATTATTGCACATAACATGAGTAGCTGTTATAATAACATAATAACATAACATAGTAGCTCTTTGCCTGCCTGCCTGCCTGCCTGCCTGTCTGTCTGTCTGTCCATGAGTAGCTGTCTTACTGTCTGCCTGTCTATGAGTAGCTGTCTGCCTGCCTGTCTATGAGTAGCTGTCTGTCTGCCTGCCTGCCTGTCCAATTGTCCATGAGTAGCTATCTGTCTGCCTGTCTGAGTAGCTGTCTGCCTGTCTGAGTAGCTGTCTGCCTGCCTGCCTAATTGTCCATGAGTAGCTGTCTGTCTGCCTGTCTATGAGTAGCTGTCTGCCTGCCTGCCTAATTGTCCATGAGTAGCTGTCTGTCTGCCTGTCTATGATTAGCTGTCTGCCTTCCTGCCTGTCCAATTGTCCATGAGTAGCTGTCTGTCTGTCTATGAGTAGCTGTCTGCCTGCCTGCCCAATTGTATATGAGTAGCTGTCTGTCTGTCTATGAGTAGCTGTCTGCCTTCCTGCCTGTCCAATTGTCCATGAGTAGCTGTCTGTCTGTCTATGAGTAGCTGTCTGCCTTCCTGCCTGTCCAATTGTCCATGAGTAGCTGTCTGCCTGCCTGTCCAATTCTCCATGAGTAGCTGTCTGTCTGCCTGTCTATGAGTAGATGTCTGACTGCCTGCCTGTCCAATTCTCCATGAGTAGCTGTCAGTCTGTCTGCCTGTCTATGAGTAGCTGTCTGCCTGCCTGCCAGCCAGCAAGTTGGTTAACAGAAAATAAATTGTTATGGCTGAGTAAAATAAAATACAATAAACACAATTTGCCAGATTACCCAGCTATGACCTTTTTCATGAAAAAAAAATGAGTAGTGATATGGCTGACTGAGTAAAATAAAACAATCTACCTGAAAATAGATAGCTATAAGTGAAGAGCAATTTCCGCAATTACAATTTCCGCAATTTCCGCAATTTCCTCAATTTCCATTTCCACCATTTCCGCAATTGCCGCAATTTCCATTTCCGCATTTCCGCAATTTCCATTTCCACCATTTCCGCAATTTCCGCAGTTACAATTTCCGCAATTTCCATTTCCATTTCCAACTATTAATGGCAGCTGGGTTTCATCATTCAAATAAAATTGAATTCTGTCCGTTTAGCTATAAAATTATGTCAAACATCCAGCTCAAGTGGAGTTAGGAGGTTTTTGTCGAAGCGCTTTTTATGACTTCTCATTGGTTCAATATTTGTTTAAGCAACACACAGACGTGAAGGGTGTTCAATAGCACTGATTTATATATATATTTCTTTTAAATAAAGTTACACAGGTGGAGTTATCTGGTTTGGACGTAAAGGGTGTTCTGGAGGGGAAAAAAGGGCTAAACAGGTGGAGATAGCTAATTTGTCAGATAGTTCTCTCTCTCTCTCTCTCTCCCCTTCTATCTCTCTCTCACACTGTATATTGGACCACATTAATCAATACATTCCATGATTCCCTCTCTGTCTATATGGCCATGATGTAGTCTCAATGCCCCCCCCTCAATACAGTAATGGTACAGTCCGGCTGGTCCCAGAGAAAAGACAATCCATAACCCAGGTGTGTGTGTGTGTGTGTGTGTGTGTGTGTGTGTGTGTGTGTGTGTGTGTCTGTCTCTCTCTCTCTCTCTCTCTCTCTCACACACACACACACACACACACACACACACACACGCGCGCGCGCAGTTTTGTACACAGAAGAAACCCGAGCATTGTGACCCAAATTGTTGTTGACTTAATTGTTAATTTGTTAACGATTAATAACATTCGTTGCCGATTACGTGCATCATGAATCCGTCCACTAACTACACACTATACACATAATACAAATAATAGTCTGTAGCCTACACCAGAACACGACGACAAGGGGTTATAAAAGTAACATTATAGATTTATGACTACTGTAGTGTAGACGGTAGACCTATTAAGCATTCCCATAACGTCCGTTTATGAATACGAATGTGTTTAGACTAGTAATGTTAAACATTAACTATGTAACCCGTGTGAATACATTAATTAAAGTTAAAACATTAATGAGGATATTATTATATATTAATCCATGTTGTACAAAGAGCATGTTAATGTGTGGATAACAGCCACGGGACTCGGGACATGCACTCTGCACTTCAGCTGTATACATGGCGCCAGGGCGCCCCCCTGTGGCCATGTGTTCCAGCCCTACAGGTGTGTTTTTTTTTTTAGGTAATGAAGGAATGTGAACCGTGATGAGGAGGGGGAGGGGTGGGGGTCATTCAGCGGTGCTCAACCTGCGGCCAGGGGACCAGGGCAGGGTCACCAACAATGCTGGCAGGTGGTCAGAGAGGTGGACATTAATGTCAAAATTCAACAGCCTCAAAGCACCACTTCACCACTTTTAAAATCTTCATATCCTGTCCTCACTATTAATGTTCATGATAAAATACGTGTGTGACAAATCGTATGACTTTGAATTCATCGATGGGGAATCCAAGCTAATAGAAAGTGAAGGCTTTCTAGCCCTGAAAAGTTGCAATGCGAAAATGGAAGCCATCGTTCTCAGGATAATAAAAATCTCTCTGTCTCTTATATATATATATATGTGTAAGCCTATCTTTATATGTTGTTTAAAACAAATTTGCCTATTGATGTCACTGGTGAACTGCCCACAGCCCTCCTATGAGACACAGAGTCGAACAAATGCTGTCATTTTATGATGAACATTATAGTGAGGACCAATTATATGAAGATATGAAGTGGTCGTTTAAATAGCACCCTTTGCTCCGAGTGGTTTAAATAGCACCCTTTGCTCTGAGTGGTTTAAATAGCACCCTTTGCTCCGAGTGGTTTAAATAGCACCCTTTGCTCCGAGTGGTTTAAATAGCACCCTTTGCTCTGAGTGGTTTAAATAGCACCCTTTGCTCCGAGTGGTTTAAATAGCACCCTTTGCTCTGAGTGGTTTAAATAGCACCCTTTGCTCCGAGTGGTTTAAATAGCACCCTTTGCTCTGAGTGGTTTAAATAGCACCCTTTGCTCCGAGTGGTTTAAATAGCACCCTTTGCTCTGAGTGGTTTAAATAGCACCCTTTGCTCCGAGTGGTTTAAATAGCACCCTTTGCTCCGAGTGGTTTAAATAGCACCCTTTGCTCCGAGTGGTTTAAATAGCACCCTTTGCTCTGAGTGCACACAATAATGTGTCCATTTGTACATTAACACCATTATGGGGGCGGCGGTGGTTCAGCGGTAGAGTGGCCGGATGGTAACCGCAAGCCAGGTTAGTGTTGAAAGTGAGCATAACTCTGAAGCGCTAATATCTCCTGATGTGCAGGTTGGTGCCTCGCATGGTTTCCTCCGCCATCGGTGTATAAATGTGTGTGTGTGAATGGGTGAATGTAATCCATCCATCTTCAACCGCTTATCCGTAGTCGGGTCACAGGGGCAACAGCTCCACCAGAGTGCTCCAGACTTCCCTCTCCAGAGCAACATTAGAGACTTACGTCACTAGTCCTCCTGGAGGATTCCGAGACGTTCCAAGGCCAGTGAGTCGATGCATTTCCTCCAACTGCGCCTTGGTCTGCCCCGGGGTCTCCTCCCAGTGGGACGTGATCCTTGGTCTACCCCGGGGTCTCCTCCCAGTGGGACGTGATCCTTGGTCTGCCCCGGGGTCTCCTCCCAGTGGGACGTGATCCTTGGTCTGCCCCGGGGTCTCCTCCCAGTGGGACGTGATCCTTGGTCTGCCCCGCTAATGAGAGAGAGGGGGGGGGGGGGCAGGGGGAGAGGGGAGTTGCACCACTCAGTTCACACAGGTGTGATTTTTGTAATGATCTTTGCCATGCCTTAACCCCATTTTGGTGCTTTAAACATTACAATATTGAGCTATTGAAAAATAGCAGATCTACAAGCTCGTAGCGCGCCACTCGGTTGCGCGCTTGTAGATCTGCTATTTTTGAAAAAAACGTGAAAATATTTATTTCAGAAAACTGGAGGATTTAGAAGATTTTCTTTAAAAATTTTGAGGTCAGGCCTAAATAAATAAATAAAGGCTTTTTCACTTCACTGGAACTGGCCTTGGATCCTCTTCCTTATTTTCATAATTAAACCTGTATTCAGTTCAACAAACCAAAGGACCACGGCAGAGCTCCCTTCCTCTATTCATCATTTTAATTATGTTGTTTAATTATGTGTTTTTGCTACAAGAGAGACTTTAAGAGAGGTTTAAAAGTCGAGCCCTTTGATGTCGTCTGTTTAAAGACACAGTAGTTCTGGCTCCAGGTGACAACATTTTGAACGTAGTAATTAATGTTGTTCAGCAACTACACACTGAAGACGATACATATTCATATATAATTAATGTAGTAATGTTGTTCAGCAACTACACACTAAAGACTATACATATTTTCATGGAAAAAAAGTGAGAATCGATATTTGTGGAGAAAAGAAAATCGAGATTCACATTTGAGCAAGAATCGTGCAATAAGGGCCTTTCTCACACGCGGCCTGTCTCTGTTTGAGGCCTACGAAACACGACACACCCACATAATAACGACACTGATGTTTAGTGTTGGAATTATCTTTATTAATTAAACTCTACAATTTTTTTTTTAACTCTAAATTACAACCTCTTGCAATCAGCACTGTTTATATATATATATATATATTTATATAACATATTTTTTTGTGTGTGTGTTTTGTTTTGATTTCTCAACCAAGCTACACTTTTTTTTTTTGTTGAGGAATACAAAATATCAGTCACATTTTTGTTGTCTTCTACGAAATCACTCGCCGGTTGAAGTCCAGAGAGAGAGAGAGAGAGAGAGCAAAGAAATAAAAAAATAAAACAAAGAACACGACTTCGGAACACGGCGAAGTCGTGGCGACCGCTCGCGTCGATGAAACGACGTCTCATTTTACAGCAACAACAGCACCACCTGGTGGAATCCTTAGGAACCGACGAAACACTTTTTCTTTCAGCCAAAAAAAAGGTGGAACCTTCAACCCTGTTATAAGAGTTTCTTCAACCAACTCGAACCCGTCTGAGCGAGCTGTACCCGGGGGCAGGTTTTGGGGGGTGAGGACACTGGAGCGGTGTCGGCCAAGGGGCTTTGATGAACTGACACCGATTACATGTCTGACATCATTCAGTTATCTGCATCTAGCCTGCAGGACAAACCCTTTAGACGTCATCTAGAGGACAGAGGAGAGAGGGACCGGTCAGCCAGAGGAGAGAGGAGGAGGAGAGAGGGACCGGTCAGCCAGAGGAGAGAGGAGGAGGAGAGAGGGACCGGTCAGTTAGAGGAGGAGGAGGAGAGAGGGACCGTTCAGCCAGAGGAGAGAGGAGGAGGAGGAGAGAGGGACCGGTCAGCCAGAGGAGGAGAGAGGGACCGGTCAGCCAGAGGAGAGAGGAGGAGGAGGAGAGAGGGACCGGTCAGTTAGAGGAGGAGGAGGAGAGAGGGACCGTTCAGCCAGAGGAGAGAGGAGGAGGAGAGAGGGATCGGTCAGTTAGAGGAGGAGGAGGAGAGAGGGACCGGTCAGCCAGAGGAGAGAGGAGGAGGAGGAGAGAGGGACCGGTCAGTTAGAGGAGGAGGAGGAGAGAGGGACCGTTCAGCCAGAGGAGAGAGGAGGAGGAGGAGAGAGGGACCGGTCAGTTAGAGGAGGAGGAGGAGGAGGAGAGAGGGACCGGTCAGCCCGAGGACCAAAAGAAACAAACAGAATATGTGTCCACGTTAAAGCGTTACTTTATTTATTTTTTTGTTGGGTGGAAGTTGATATGAATGAAGGACAGACTCTCTCTGAGTCAACGCCAGCTAAGAGACTGACTCGCTGTGCTCACCGCCGGTCTGCGGTCTGGTTCAGTCTGGTCTAGTCTGGTTCAGTCCGGTCTAGTCTGGTTCAGTCCAGTCTGGTCTGGTTCAGTCCGGTCTGGTCTGGTTCAGTCCAGTCTGGTCTGGTTCAGTCTGGTCTAGTCTGGTTCAGTGCGGTCTAGTCTGGTTCAGTCTGGTCTAGTCTGGTTCAGTCTGGTCTAGTCTGGTTCAGTCCGGTTCCGGCTCCTCACAGCGGGCTGAAATGAGGGAAAACGAAGAAGATAAAAGCTAAAAAGGGGAACCAACCAACCACACGACACTCAACAGGTTTTAATCTCTCAGTCTTTCCATCAGATTCCTCTTCATAACACGATGATGTCATATTCTATACAAATATATATATAAAAAGAAAGAAAGAAAAAACAAAATAAAAGATAAAACAAAACACTGAAAAATCCTCACCCGTACTTAACTCATCATCCTTATTAAACTTCTGTTGTTGCATCTTTTTTTTAATATATATATTTATATATATAGAATTTCAACAAACATTTTTTTTTTTTCCTTTCATTTTTTTTTTCTTTAAACACGGTCTAAAATGTAGATCTGTAGTTTGACGCATTTCTGTTTTTGGGGGAAACAGGAGGAGGAGGGGGGGGGGGGGGGGGGAGTGTCCCTAGCGCCCCCTAGCGGAATGTCGCAGTAATGAAACTGACTCACTCAGTGGTTTCATAAAAAAGGAAAAAAAAAATAAGCAATTTGTCACAACGTCAAAATGAAAACTTAACAGAGAAAACGAAAAGAAAGATTTAACCACTTTTTAAAAAAAAAACACACACACCCTTCCGGGAAATCGCAGACCTACATTAAGTTCACAAACAGGTCGCAACGATGGAAGTTATCGCAACGTTTTCCGCACATGACAACAGAACAGCGCCCCCCCCCCGAAAAAACCTGGGACGCCAAGAGTGGTTACCGATAATAATAATAATATAACAGATTTACACATAAACATAATGAACTATGATAGATGTAAGGAGGAAGGATGATGAGGTTCAGTCTAGAAGAAGAGTTGGTTTCTGCGTGAACACACGCGCGTACACACACGCACACACACACACACCGATGACAATTAAAAACAACATCTTTCAGGAGTTTGGGGTACATGTTAGGTTGATTGTGCTGCCTGTGTGCTACTTGTGTGTGTGTGTGTGTGTGTGTGTGTGTGTGTGTGTGTGTGTGTGTGTGTGTGTATGTGTGTGTGTGTGTGTGTGTGCACGCGCGTGCAGGAGAACGGGTCCATGGCGCTGGGGTCTGGCCGGTGATAATGGCCGACACACTTAGAATGGGAGAGAGAGAGAATCAATCTGGGGCGTTTTTAGCACGGCCGCGAGCACCGACTGACCAAACGGACAAACGGACGGACGGACGGCCACTGGATCCATTACTGCTGCTCCGCTGTCCTCCCCCCCCCTCCCCCCCCTCCCTCCCTCCCTCCCCCCCCTCCCCCCTCCCCCCCTCCCTCCCTCCCTCCCTCCCCCCCCTCCCCCCTCCCTCCCCCCCCCCCCTCCCTCCCTCCTCAGCCTGCTCCCCAGTGCCCCGAGGCGGAGGGGAGAAGGCCTCAGCCCAACGGTCTCCAACGGCCCCAGGCTCAGTCACTCCCTTCCCAGCACCCTGAGTCTGGTCCCCCTGCAGTGCCCAAGCTATTGTCACGGGGAGGTGGTGGCTGAGGGTGCCAGGGCCCCCCCCAGGGCCCAAGGCTCAGTCAGGGGAGGGGAGAAGGTGTCTGAGGGTGCCCAGGGCCCCCCCCCAGGGCCCAAGGCTCAGTCAGGGGAGGGGAGAAGGTGTCTGAGGGTGCCCAGGGCCCAAGGCTCAGTCAGGGGGGAGAGGGTGCCCAGGGCCCCCCCCAGGGCCCAAGGCTCAGTCACGGGGAGAAGGTGGCTGAAGGTGCCCAGGGCCCCCCCCCAGGGCCCAAGGCTCAGTCAGGGGGGAGAGGGTGCCCAGGGCCCCCCCCCCCCCCAGGGCCAAGGCTCAGTCAGGGGGGAGAGGGTGCCCAGGGCCCCCCCCCCCAAGGGCCCAAGGCTCAGTCAGGGGGGAGAGGGTGCCCAGGGCCCCCCCCCCCCCAGGGCCCAAGGCTCAGTTAGGGGGGAGAGGGTGCCCAGGGCCCCCCCCAGGGCCCAAGGCTCAGTCAGGGAGGGGAGAAGGTGTCTGAGGGTGCCCAGGGCCCCCCCCCCAGGGCCCAAGGCTCAGTCAGGGGAGGGGAGAAGGTGTCTGAGGGTGCCCAGGGCCCAAGGCTCAGTCAGGGGGGAGAGGGTGCCCAGGGCCCCCCCCAGTGCCCAAGGCTCAGTCACGGGGAGAAGGTGGCTGAAGGTGCCCAGGGCCCCCCCCCCAGGGCCCAAGGCTCAGTCAGGGGGGAGAGGGTGCCCAGGGCCCCCCCCAGTGCCCAAGGCTCAGTCACGGGGAGAAGGTGGCCATCTCCAGGGAGATGCGCTGCCACAGCTCCTTGGTCTGCTTGCCCCTCTTGAGGTTCTGCAGGACGTCGTTGAACTGCATCATGCCCACCGGCGTCAGGCAGAAGGCGCCCCGCGCGCTGCGGATGATGTTCACAAAGTCATCGTAGTCGGCCGGCGTCAGGTGGATCAGACGATGGTGGATGTACTGAGGAGGAGGAGGAGGGGAGGGAGGAGGAGGAGGAGGGGAGAGGGGAGGGAGGAGGAGGAGGAGGGGAGAGGGGGAGGGGAGGGGGGGGGGGGAGGGGGGGGGGGGGGGGAGGAGGAGGAGGAGGGGGAGGGGAGGAGGAGGAGACAGGGGGGAGAGAGGAGATGGTCCATTACACAACAGGTCGGATTAGGCATGATTCTTACAAGAGTAAGAATCACGCCTACAGTTTATTGTTCTTATTCTTTTTTCGGTCACCTACTACTTCCACATACTTTATGCTAGAATTTTAGTTCAAACTTCAAACTGTTCAGCTCTTTGCAGTTATGCTTGCTTGTATTTTTATTTTTACAAAGTTTTATACTTTTTATACTTTTTAACTTTTTTTTACATCCTTTATAATGAGAGTCGATGGAAGAAAGGTCCCATTTTTCACAGTTAACTTTTTTGAGCTCTTATTACTCCGTCATACTTTCACTTTGAAACTTCATTCAAACTTTATAATGTTCATCTATCTTTGAACTTTCATTGGTGAAAAAGTTGTTTTGAAAAAGTTTATACTTTTTAACATATTTAACTTTATTTATAGTTTTTTCCTGCCATTGACTTTGTATGGGATTTATCTCTAAATCAACCTCACTTTTGCAGCCTCATTACTCTGGCATACTTTGTCGTAGAAACGTGATTTAAACTTTAGAACGCTCACACGACTCTGGACTTTTTCGTGGTTCAAACCGTATTCGAATACGTTAAACGGTTTTTCCGAAATCGCAGTTCAATCGCAGGCCGTTTCGCGTAATTAGTGCCATTTTAGAGTGCGGGCCTTCTTTGACTAGAGTGTGGAGACTGAAATTCTTTCCTTGAAAATTTACCAAACAAATTGTCGTCCCGGCCAAAGTATTCATTTTACACGCATGTTCTTTGGTCATTTTGTAGCCACACATGTCCTCTTTCACACAATGTGACCACCAAAGTACAGAGACATACAGAATGTGAACTACGGCCTTTTAAGTGACACAAAAACAGTAAATCTGCTCATTGACCTCCATTGTATAATTCTTACGAGGAAATTATCGCGCTGACAATTCTTAACTCGCTCTTATAACCACATTTTCAATCGTACCAACACCACAATCGCACATGGTGTACCTCAATATCTCAGGCCACTCACAGCGAAAAAAATATTTGCATTCGACTTTTACTTTTTGCGATAGAGCAATTTGTTCGGGGCATAGTTTCCTCCATCCAGGACCATTGAAATCTCCCAGTCATAGTGCTGGCAAGTAGTAGAACTCTTTTTACTTCCACAGCTGAGACATATAAGGGCTTAATTACAGGGCTTGACATTAAAGTTACAAGATCTCAATGAGTTGCTCTGCCATACCTTGTGAGCTTGTAGGTCTGCTATTTGTGCAATTAGGCTAGACACATGCAAGTGCACGCACGCACGCACGCACGCACACACACACCCTGTCTTCGCACGCACGCACGCACGCACACACACACCCTGTCTTCCTATTGGCTGGCCTTTACACAGCTCTCGCAAGTGTGCGCACGCACGCACACACACACACACCCTGTCTTCGCACGCACGCACACACACACCCTGTCTTCCTATTGGCTGGCCTTTACACAGCTCTCGCAAGAGCACGCACGCACACACGCACACACACACCCTGTCTTCCTATTGGCTGGCCTTTACACAGCTCTCGCAAGCGCACGCACGCACGCACGCACAAAAATGAAAACATTTTTTTTTTTTTTTTTTTTTTCAAAATAAAAATTGAAAAAATTTGAAAAAATTTGAAAAAAATTGAAAAAATTGAAAAAAATTGAAAAAGTGAAAAAAATGGAAAAATGAAAAAATGAAAAAAAACTTAAAAAAATGAAAAAAACTTAAAAAAAGAAAAAAAACTTTAACTTTTTTTTTTTTTACTTATTAAGAAAAAACTTTAACTTTTTTTTTTTTTACTTATTAAAGCGGGTATGTCACGCCCCTCGGGAAGCTATTAAGGCTATTAACGCTAGCATCTAGATTGTGACGTAAAGTCGGGCCAGCTCAATTTGACCAATGAAATTGATCTTGTATCTGGTCTAAATGTCAGAGCGGCTCTGGGCTCTGCGAGTTAGCGTTCCTGGTGGCTATCAACTCATGCTAGTGGTTTTGAGGCCACCTTCAGCCTCATAGCTGGGTAAAAGTTTGGTGGAAAAATTACTTTTTTGCTACAAAAAACTCGCCAGAATGACACCGAGTTGACGTCCAAGTTTTAGGGAAAACTGTTGCATAATCGCAATTCCGCGCGACGGGTTCCATCGTACCCATCTTGTCTATCTGTCTCCCCCCCGCTGACACGCCCTCAGCCGGCTAAGTGCTGAACAGGGCTCACGGAGCCCTGGAGCTTCACGTAACCACTGCCTGTGACTACTCCACCTCTCTCTCTCTCTCTCTCTCTCTCTCACACACACACACACACACACACACACACACACGCTCGCTCTCTCTCTCTCTCTCTCTCTCTCTCTCTCTCTCTCTCTCACACACACACACACACACACCGATATAGGGGCGGTCTCTCTCTCTCTCGCACACACGGGGGACTTCGCAGCCGGTGTGTGGTGGGCTTCAGACGGACTAGTCACGCGAAATTGCGATTATGCAACAGCTCAGTTCAGTTCAGTGCAACAACTCAATGTCATTGTAAGGAAGATTTCCGAGCAATAAAATATTTTTTTTGATTACACTTTCACCTAGTCTGACGCAAAAGGTTACCTCAAAACCACTAGCCTTTGTGCGCTAGCCACTCAGCTCGGCTAGATGCTAGGTCACGTCAGAGCCTGAGATATAGTCACGTGTCGTTTGAAACTGTTTTCATTCAGACCACGTGATGTACCTTATCAGCAATGTTAATCTCGGGCTTTGACACTCCCCCTTTAAGAAAAAACTTTAACTTTTTTTTTTTTTACTTATTAAGAAAAAACTTTAACTTTTTTTTTACTTATTAAAAAAAAACTTTAACTTTTTTTTTACTTATTAAGAAAAACTTTAACTTTTTTTTTTTTTATGCAGTTATTTATGCTTATTCTTTTTACACATTTTTATACATTCTTTTTTTTTACTTTTCCTTCAGCTTTAATACATTTTCTACTGTACATTATATACATTGCGTCTTTTGGCGAGCCCACGCAGTTTCTGTAGGGAACTGCTTTCTAGTTGTATTTTAATGGCCTTTTAAAGCAAGGCTCAATATGCCGATGGTGGATGTCAGTCATAGAGCCACATCCTCTCATAGCCAGTTGTAGCCGACACCTTACCGCTGTGTCAGTTCCGTGGTTAGACTGGCATATTCGCCGATACCGATATAATAATAATAGTAAAAAGAAGTGGGTCTTGACCTGAGCTTTAAAAATGTCTACAGAGGCTGCCTGTCGAAGGTACAGTGGGAGCTTGTTCCACGCCGACGGCCCGTAGAAGCAAAAAGCTGCTTCCCCGTATTTTTTAGTTGCCATTTCTTTAGGCAAAGCGAGCAGGCCAGCAGTGGAAGGCCTTAGGGGGGCGGTTTGGGACATATTTAGGCAGGCAGTCATGTAGGTAGGAAGGTGCGAGACCATTGAGAGCTTTATACACAAGTAAAATCATTTTAAAATCAATCCTAAAAACAACCGGAAGCCAGTGCAGTGAAGCCAAAACTGGAGTAATATATTCTCTCATCTTAGTTCTAGTTAAAACTCTGGCTGCTGCATTTTGGACAAGTTGTAATCTGTCAGTTCTTTTCTTAGGCAGTCCTGAAAAAAGTGCATTGCAGTAGTCAAGCCGAGAAAAAACAAAAGGCGTGGATTAGCGTTTTTGCATCGTCCAAAGACAAATAGGCTCTGATTCGTGCAATATTTCCAAGGTGAAAAAAGGCAATATGACCGATATGACCCAATATGACAAATAAGGGCCGATGCCGATATAGTATGGGGACATCTCTAGTTACAAGTAGCTGAGATTGTTCCAGATGCGTGACGCATAGAACCATGTTTAGATCTAGATTGTTCCAGATGCGTGACGCATAGAACCATGTTTAGATCTAGATTGTTCCAGATGCGTGACGCATAGAACCATGTTTAGATCTAGATTGTTCCAGATGCGTGGCGCATAGAACCATGTTTAGATCTAGATTGTTCCAGATGCGTGGCGCATAGAACCATGTTTAGATCTAGATTGTTCCAGATGCGTGACGCATAGAACCATGTTTAGATCTAGATTGTTCCAGATGCGTGACGCATAGAACCATGTTTAGATCTAGATTGTTCCAGATGCGTGACGCATAGAACCATGTTTAGATCTAGATTGTTCCAGATGCGTGACGCACAGAACCATGTTTAGATCTAGATTGTTCCAGATGCGTGACGCATAGAACCATGTTTAGATCTAGATTGTTCCAGATGCGTGACGCATAGAACCATGTTTAGATCTAGATTGTTCCAGATGCGTGACGCATAGAACCATGTTTAGATCTAGATTGTTCCAGATGCATAGAACCATGTTTAGATCTAGATTGTTCCAGACGCGTGGCGCATAGAACCATGTTTAGATCTAGATTGTTCCAGATGCGTGGCGCATAGAACCATGTTTAGATCTAGATTGTTCCAGATGCGTGACGCATAGAACCATGTATAGATCTAGATTGTTCCAGATGCGTGGCGCATAGAACCATGTTTAGATCTAGATTGTTCCAGATGCGTGACGCATAGAACCATGTTTAGATCTAGATTGTTCCAGATGCATAGAACCATGTTTAGATCTAGATTGTTCCAGACGCGTGGCGCATAGAACCATGTTTAGATCTAGATTGTTCCAGATGCGTGGCGCATAGAACCATGTTTAGATCTAGATTGTTCCAGATGCGTGACGCATAGAACCATGTATAGATCTAGATTGTTCCAGATGCGTGGCGCATAGAACCATGTTTAGATCTAGATTGTTCCAGATGCGTGACGCATAGAACCATGTTTAGATCTAGATTGTTCCAGATGCGTGGCACATAGAACCATGTTTAGATCTAGATTGTTCCAGATGCATAGAACCATGTTTAGATCTAGATTGTTCCAGATGCGTGGCGCATAGAACCATGTTTAGATCTAGATTGTTCCAGATGCGTGACGCATAGAACCATGTTTAGATCTAGATTGTTCCAGATGCGTGACGCATAGAACCATGTTTAGATCTAGATTGTTCCAGATGCTTGGCGCATAGAACCATGTTTAGATCTAGATTGTTCCAGATGCGTGGCGCATAGAACCATGTTTAGATCTAGATTGTTCCAGATGCGTGACGCATAGAACCATGTTTAGATCTAGATTGTTCCAGATGCGTGGCGCATAGAACCATGTTTAGATCTAGATTGTTCCAGATGCGTGACGCATAGAACCATGTTTAGATCTAGATTGTTCCAGATGCGTGGCGCATAGAACCATGTTTAGATCTAGATTGTTCCAGATGCGTGGCGCATAGAACCATGTTTAGATCTAGATTGTTCCAGATGCGTGGCGCATAGAACCATGTTTAGATCTAGATTGTTCCAGATGCGTGGCGCATAGAACCATGTTTAGATCTAGATTGTTCCAGATGCGTGACGCATAGAAGCATGTTTAGATCTAGATTGTTCCAGATGCGTGGCGCATAGAACCATGTTTAGATCTAGATTGTTCCAGATGCGTGGCGCATAGAACCATGTTTAGATCTAGATTGTTCCAGATGCGTGGCGCATAGAACCATGTTTAGATCTAGATTGTTCCAGATGCGTGGCGCATAGAACCATGTTTAGATCTAGATTGTTCCAGATGCGTGGCGCATAGAACCATGTTTAGATCTAGATTGTTCCAGATGCGTGACGCATAGAACCATGTTTAGATCTAGATTGTTCCAGATGCGTGACGCATAGAACCATGTTTAGATCTAGATTGTTCCAGATGCGTGGCGCATAGAACCACGTTTAGATCTAGATTGTTCCAGATGCGTGGCGCATAGAAGCATGTTTAGATCTAGATTGTTCCAGATGCGTGGCGCATAGAACCATGTTTAGATCTAGATTGTTCCAGATGCGTGGCGCATAGAACCATGTATAGATCTAGATTGTTCCAGATGCGTGGCGCATAGAACCATGTTTAGATCTAGATTCTTCCAGATGCGTGGCGCATAGAACCATGTTTAGATCTAGATTGTTCCAGATGCGTGGCGCATAGAACCATGTTTAGATCTAGATTGTTCCAGATGCGTGGCGCATAGAACCATGTTTAGATCTAGATTGTTCCAGATGCGTGGCGCATAGAACCATGTTTAGATCTAGATTGTTCCAGATGCGTGACGCATAGAACCATGTTTAGATCTAGATTGTTCCAGATGCGTGGCGCATAGAAGCATGTTTAGATCTAGATTGTTCCAGATGCGTGGCGCATAGAAGCATGTTTAGATCTAGATTGTTCCAGATGCGTGGCGCATAGAACCATGTTTAGATCTAGATTGTTCCAGATGCGTGGCGCATAGAAGCATGTTTAGATCTAGATTGTTCCAGATGCGTGGCGCATAGAACCATGTTTAGATCTAGATTGTTCCAGATGCGTGGCGCATAGAACCATGTTTAGATCTAGATTGTTCCAGATGCGTGGCGCATAGAACCATGTTTAGATCTAGATTGTTCCAGATGCGTGACGCATAGAACCATGTTTAGATCTAGATTGTTCCAGATGCATAGAACCATGTTTAGATCTAGATTGTTCCAGATGCGTGGCGCATAGAACCATGTTTAGATCTAGATTGTTCCAGATGCGTGGCGCATAGAACCACGTTTAGATCTAGATTGTTCCAGATGCGTGGCGCATAGAACCATGTTTAGATCTAGATTGTTCCAGATGCGTGGCACATAGAAGCATGTTTAGATCTAGATTGTTCCAGATGCGTGGCGCATAGAACCATGTTTAGATCTAGATTGTTCCAGATGCGTGACGCATAGAACCATGTTTAGATCTAGATTGTTCCAGATGCGTGGCGCATAGAACCATGTTTAGATCTAGATTGTTCCAGATGCGTGACGCATAGAACCATGTTTAGATCTAGATTGTTCCAGATGCGTGACGCACAGAACCATGTTTAGATCTAGATTGTTCCAGATGCGTGGCGCATAGAACCATGTTTAGATCTAGATTGTTCCAGATGCGTGACGCATAGAACCATGTTTAGATCTAGATTGTTCCAGATGCGTGGCGCATAGAACCATGTTTAGATCTAGATTGTTCCAGATGCGTGGCGCATAGAACCATGTTTAGATCTAGATTGTTCCAGATGCGTGGCGCATAGAACCATGTTTAGATCTAGATTGTTCCAGATGCGTGACGCATAGAACCATGTTTAGATCTAGATTGTTCCAGATGCGTGACGCATAGAACCATGTTTAGATCTAGATTGTTCCAGATGCGTGACGCATAGAACCATGTTTAGATCTAGATTGTTCCAGATGCGTGACGCATAGAAGCATGTTTAGATCTAGATTGTTCCAGATGCGTGACGCATAGAACCATGTTTAGATCTAGATTGTTCCAGATGCATAGAACCATGTTTAGATCTAGATTGTTCCAGATGCGTGACGCATAGAACCATGTTTAGATCTAGATTGTTCCAGATGCGTGGCGCATAGAACCATGTTCAGATCTAGATTGTTCCAGATGCGTGGCGCATAGAACCATGTTTAGATCTAGATTGTTCCAGATGCGTGACGCATAGAACCATGTTTAGATCTAGATTGTTCCAGATGCGTGACGCATAGAACCATGTTTAGATCTAGATTGTTCCAGATGCGTGACGCATAGAACCATGTTTAGATCTAGATTGTGGGTTCAGAAAGCGGACCTTCTCTCCAGATGACCTGCGAGGTCTGGATGCTTAATCATCCATCATGATGTGCCTCACACACGTATCCTGGACACAAAACCCTTCAAAACTTTACAGAACCAACCGTAGTTGGTTTTTAAATCAATGATTTGACAGCCAGGGGAGCCAGTAGTAGTGTGGCAGAATACAGAGAGAAGTCTGGTACATTATTCAAGGCCGCCGAAGTCAAGTCGACTGGATTGCTTTTGATTGATTGAATAGTTTATTAGACAGAAATGTATGAACTGCAACAGAGTACGGTCCACGCGCAACAGAAACAAGGTGAGCTCCTTGCAGTCTTTCTGACCGAGGCTAAGTCATTAAATCATATCTTCAAATGGACATATTGGTTGTTCAGTTTGACCCACCGGTTTATTATTAGAGAGTATAATGTCTTGCAGAGAAACGAGAAGCTGAGTTGAGAAAACAGGCTTGAAAATAGGGATGCACCGAAAATTCGGCCACCGAAAATATTCGGCCGAAAATGGCTAAAAATGTATTTTCGGCCTATTCGGTTTCGGCTCAAATAAGCCGAAAAATATCACCGAATAGTAGTAGTGGTCCTAAAGTTGTGAATCGAACTAAACTGCGAGGAAAACACAGATGTACAAGCCCAACGCGCTGTGCATTGCGACGGGTAGATAGCTTGTAGATCTGCTACTTTCAGCGCAGGAAGGGCGCATGCTTATGACGCTCTTTAACTATGCATCATTCAGCAGCCTGCAGCCAGCGACAGTCGCAGGCAACACAACACACGAGCAGCAGTCACGGAACGCACAGGCAGATCCACACATCTGTGCTTTCATCCACGATTCCATAGCCTTCTAAATCTTATGTCCCATCCACGGGCACAAGCAACGTGATATTAGCAGCTTCCACCCGATCTGTGGTGGTGTACTGTTGACGAGGGAAGCTAGTAGCTAGCATGGGAGCTAACGTTAGTTTTAACACTAGTACTTTCCATCCGTTCCCCAACACCTCACACTCGCTGCTGCGTTTACACGGGCAGACACAAAGACGAATGGGAATATCATTTGGAGCTTTAACAATGAATGATAGACTGTATCGTTGCTTCTGCCCGTGTTTAATGGTCAGGGCTTTACTGTTCACATGAGCAGGCAGACCTGTCAAAACGACGCACTTCCCAAAACTCAGAGACATGCCACCACGTATTAATTCAAACCCACCTCTGGAATATTGCTATCTCATTCCACTTTAATTTATTTTATTCCATAGTCTTAGTTTTTCTCTAATAAAGTTGTTTTTATTTGTTTTCTCATGTTCTCCTTGAAAAGTGTCTTTAAGTACTCAGAGAAGCTTTATATAAATAATATTATTATCACTATTATTATTACTACTTGGTTTTATTGCATATGCTTATGTAGAAAAAAAAGCTCACTGCTCAGGTCAAATAGGCCTATTGATATGCGATTAAAATGTGATTAATTGAGATTAATTAATCACAAAGCCTCCAATTATTTAGATGTTTTTTAATGGACCCATAAGTGTTTATTATTTAAGTTAGGTTTTGCCATAATCATGTCTTTTTCCATAATCAGGTAGCTTTACAACAAAGATATATTCGGCTATTCGGTATTCGGTTTTCGGCCAACTGTTTCCTATATTCGGTATTCGGTTTCGGCCAAGAATTTCCCTTTCGGTGCATCCCTACTTGAAAAGGTTCACTTCTGTGGACTCTCAACATTTCAGCTCTGACATTTATTTCTATTGTGCTATTAACTTAAATTTTGGATAAAAAATAAATAAAAACATCAGTTTTTCTCCTCTCCTGCACAGTTAGTCTTGCTTAGTCTCTGTATCAAAAAGACTCACATTTGAAGATGATTGCATGGCCACATGTTTTTCTAAATCTCTCTGAATCTAGATCTCGATGTTTTCAGACAAAAGTTGACAAAAGCAACAGTGATGTTTTTTATTTGGGGTGTGTGTGTGTGTGTGTGTGTGTGTGTCTAGCCAGCGCCCAGAATCATGCAGCATGGACATGGATCTGATGGCTTTTTATAGAAGCAGCTTTATAAGTTATGTTGTATTATATTATAATGTGTGTCAATCCATGCTTCATTTTATAGAAGCAGCTTTAGAAGTTATGTTGTATTATATCGCTAGTCTGGCCAATCAATAAATACTCATATTGAAATGACTGTAGGGCTTGCCTTTACAGCCACGTGGTGCATAGCAACAGTGTGTTAAAGCAGGGGTTTTCAACAGGTGGGTTATTGCGTGTGGTCCCTGACCATGCATTTAGTAACGTAGCCACGGAACAGTCAACTCCTCCGTCTGTGCACATGTTCTGTGGAAGTGTGTCAATGTTGTCAGAGTTACTGGGAAGTCTGAGGTTAAGACATTCCACAGAAAAGGGAAATAGAATCTCAAGAAGGGTGAAGTGGTGAAGCTTGCCTGATTAGGAAATGTGCCCATAGAATCATGTCATCATGTGCTACTGTATATCTTGCACGTATTTGACATTTTTACTATATGTATATAATATATATATTACTATTATTAAAACAGTTAAAATCTACAAGATCACAGTGTGTGGATGTAGATCAGCTGGTTGAACTATTTTAAAATATTTATCAAGATAGTAAAAATGTAGCAAAATACTTTAGGGATAAAGGTTAAGGCACGCCCAAGATATACAGTAGGGCCACATGTGTCAGTACTGTACTGTATCAGTGGACCATCGTTTGAGAAACGGTATTCCTTAACAAGTGTTACGGAAGCACTAATCTTAGCCCATATCCCATTAGAACACAACGGTGGTCCCCAGGTTGATTCTTAGTCAAGGTGACCTGGGTCACAATCAGTTGAAAACCCCCTGTGTTAAAGTAAAAAAAGCTCAGAGGAAGACACTTATAGACATTTTTATCGAAGAACGGCTGACATAGAAACAAAGCTTTTTCAGAAAACTGTCAGGATGTAGAGAAGACATTTTTAGAATCTGATCTCAGGTCAGAATGGGTTAATCAGACCAGTGTGTGTCCAGTGGAAAACCTGGTATGAATCTGATCTCAGGTCAGAATGTGTGTCTCACCTGCAGGTAGGCCTGCTGGCATCGCTGCACCAGCTGGTGGAAGGCGGGCGTGCGGAGGTGGGCGTGGATGTGGGCGGGGTTGAGCCTCTGCAGGGCGTCCATGATGATCTCCTGCAGCACGAAGGGGCTCAGGACGCCCTTCGCCGCTCCCACGCAGAACTGGTACACGTAGTTCACCCCTGGGCACCGGGACGGGAACACATTATTATTATTATACACCCTTGGGCACCGGGACGGGAACACGTGACGGTAACCAGCCAATCAGAATGAAGTATTGGGACTACCCGTTTTAGAAATATATATATATATATATATATTTTTTTAAGCAATGTGGATCTTGCAGCAGTCAAAGTACATATTGTCAATGTCAGCCACCCACAGTGGAGAAAGTTGGTTTTGCAAATCTAATCTGCACTTTTTTTAATGTGCTGTGAGGACGATTGAGGACGGCCCAAACACGTCAGAGAGTTATCCATAAAACATGAGACTCTCTTCTTGCATCTTTCATTTTGTTGTGCCTCTGGTTTAATGGTTAAGGTTATTTATAGCTGGACTCATTTAGACCTGAGGCCCATTAAAATAAAAGGCTTCTCTAAATCCTAACAGTTTTCTGAGAAACCTCATGTTTCTGTGTCAGTGGTGCTCAACCCTTTTCATGGCAAGGACCCCCAGAGTTATTATTGGGGTGCATACTTAGTTTAGACTAGTCATTGGTTACACATGGGTTAAGGTTAGGTTTAGGTGTGCTGCCCCGTGGGAGGTTAGGGTTAGGGTGAGGGTTTGACATAGGTTGTAGTTGTAGGACTAATGACTGGTCTAACCAATGACTAGTCTAAACCAAAAACTGTCTAAACTAAGTACTGCATCCGAATTATCTGTATTTGGCCACGGTCTTGGCCATTTGGCCATTTGGTCTTATTGGTGTGAAGTTAGAGGTTGTTGTTATCGCACCACAGAGTTAGATCCTCTATCTCCCTCCTATAGGCCCTCTCATCACCATAGAGTTAGATCCTCTATCTCCCTCCTATAGGCCCTCTCATCACCATAGAGTTAGATCCTCTATCTCCCTCCTATAGGCCCTCTCATCACCGTCGGTTATCAGTCCGATCACTGTGGTATCATCCGCAAATGTAAACCATAGTCTATGAACAGTAGTCTGACATAAGAGCTTTTCTCTTCTAGATGTACCAGGGCAGTGTGTAACTATAGTCTATGAACAGTAGTCTGACATAAGAGCTTTTCTCCTCTAGATGTACCAGGGCAGTGTGTAACTATAGTCTATGAACAGTAGTCTGACATAAGAGCTTTTCTCTTCTAGATGTACCAGGGCAGTGTGTAACTATAGTCTATGAACAGTAGTCTGACATGAGAGCTTTTCTCTTCTAGATGTACCAGGGCAGTGTGTAACTATAGTCTATGAACAGTAGTCTGACATAAGAGCTTTTCTCTTCAAGATGTACCAGGGCAGTGTGTAACTATAGTCTATGAACAGTAGTCTGACATAAGAGCTTTTCTCTTCTAGATGTACCAGGGCAGTGTGTAACTATAGTCTATGAACAGTAGTCTGACATGAGAGCTTTTCTCTTCTAGATGTACCAGGGCAGTGTGTAACTATAGTCTATGAACAGTAGTCTGACATAAGAGCTTTTCTCTTCTAGATGTACCAGGGCAGTGTGTAACTATAGTCTATGAACAGTAGTCTGACATAAGAGCTTTTCTCTTCAAGATGTACCAGGGCAGTGTGTAACTATAGTCTATGAACAGTAGTCTGTCTGTCTGCCTGCACGCACACACACACGCTTACAAATCCGACGGACTTATATTTCAAATACATAAAGAATGGAATAACTAAGCTCCTGGTCGATATGTAAACCTGGACACATTACCATATTTTCTGCCTCGAGGCAAAAAAGGAATAATAAATGATCTCAAGCAACCGATGCAATATTATTATGCATGTATTTCTATCTGTCTCTGGATGTGTGGATCCCAGAAGATGCATGGATGGTGTGTACTGTGAAGGCTCATTCATAGTCTGAAGGTGACCACCGCTCCGGTGGTGAGGTGACCACCGCTCCGGTGGCGAGGTGACCACCGCTCCGGTGGTGAGGTGACCACCACCGCTCCGGTGGTGAGGTGACCACCGCTCCGGTGGTGAGGTGACCACCACCACTCCAGTGGTGAGGTGACCACCACCACTCCAGTGGTGAGGTGACCACCACCACTCCAGTGGTGAGGTGACCACCACCACTCCAGTGGTGAGGTGACTACCGCTCCGGTGGTGAGGTGACCACCGGAGCTGAAATAACGTTGAACGGTGGTGAGTAAAAACAGAGAGAAGGGCTGGAGCGGTGGCGGTGGTTTGCTCTTCACCACGGCTCAGTGACGTCATGTTGTAGTTCGGTGGTCACCCCACCACCGAAAATCCAGACTATGAATGAGCCTTAAGGTATCGGTCAATTTCTAGTGGAGACGCTGTGTTTTCGTATGGAACGTATGGAACGTATGGAACGTAGCTAGTAGCTAAATCTGGTACAAAGCAGATTTTCTCTTTGCTTGAGATTAAATGTGTTCTGTACACGGTCCCTTGATACAAATACGTGGGAAAAAAATGAAATGAAATGCATTCGTACTCCATGCATAAATCAGTTAAATCATCAATGAGTTTTTCCTTCCACTCACCTAATCCGCCTGCATTTTAAATTACACCTAGCCTGGCGGACACACCTAGCAACCATTACACTCACCTAGCCTCGCGGCCACACCTAGCAACCACTACACTCACATAGCCTGGCGGACACACCTAGCAACCATCACACTCACCTAGCCTCGCGGCCACACCTAGCAACCATTACACTCACCTAGCCTCGCGGACACACCTAGCAACCATTACACTCACCTAGCCTGGCGGCCAGTCCTAGCAACCACTTGACGTCCTCTGTGTAGGGCGGGCTGCGGGAGAAGTTGTTGGGATGGTCGTTGTGAGCCCTCCTGCCCAACATCTCCAACGCCAGCATGCCTAAGTCACAGAGGGGGAGGTCTGTTATGGATCTGTAATGCCAGCATGTCTAAGTCACAGAGGAAGAGGTTTGTTATGGATCTGTAATGCCAGCATGTCTAAGACACAGAGGGGGGGGGTTTGTTATGGATCTGTAATGCCAGCATGTCTAAGTCACAGAGGGGGAGGTCTGTTATGGATCTGTAATGCCAGCATGTCTAAGACACAGAGGGGGGGGTTTGTTATGGATCTGTAATGCCAGCATGTCTAAGTCACAGAGGGGGAGGTATGTTATGGATCTGTAATGCCAGCATGTCTAAGTCACAGAGGGGGAGGTCTGTTATGGATCTGTGGAGAAAAACAATCAGCGATCCGGTTTGATATCAATAATAAAGCTTATCTGACGTAACGTTCCAGCGGTTGACGGTTGGATTCTAATTGGGGCGGAAGGTTCCGTCACGAGGAGTTATTTAGTTAAAGGCCGCTGCTCACCAACTCTGTAGGCGGAGTGCAGGTAGTGCAGGCCCTGTTGGCTGATTGGCTGGCTGTGCTGCTCGTCCTCAACCGGGAAGGAGGTGCTGACCAATGGGGCGGGCTGCTGGGAGGAGAGGGCGGGCAGGGCCTGGATGCTGGAGCTGGAGTGAACGCCCCCTACTGGACAGAACAGAGGAGAAGGAGGAGGAGTCACAAAACTATATGCACGTCTAGCACGCAGCCCTGGTGCACAAACTAAAAATCACACCCGTGTGAAGTGAGGGGCGCTAATATATTAAAGTCTAACTCGTGTTGATTATAGGTGATGTAACGGTGATGTAAAACAAACGGTGCAAACACCAAACATTAACTAGCTCTCAATGATGACGTAATAAAGATGTGGATTAAAGGACCCAATGCCAGAGTGTAATTGGTTTTCGATGGTGACGTAATGACGATATGTTTTAGTGTCGGGAGGATTAAAGGTAATGCTCCTATGTATACATGCATGTAATCTGACACCACTGCCGTATCAGGCACAAGTAGTCATTACTGAGATTTGACAGTTTGTAACGGTTCGAAAGTACTTGCGCGCTCTGCTTGCGCACTAGTAGGCCATTAATGGCCTACTAGTGCGCAACAAGCACGTATATGCACTCGACAGAGTGCAGTTCTAGTTGTCAATGCGTTTACTAAACAAACGTTGAACTAAAGGCAAACATCAAACCTGTATATAGGGGCTCTAGCGCCGCTCAAAAATGGCGCGATCTCTTAATGTTCTAATGTCGGAGAATATCCACAGTCGCCGGCGGCAACAAAGTGATGCGATTTGGCTATTATTTTCGGTGCACAACGCAACAGGATTCTGATGGGAGGGGCAGGCCCGTCTGGGCGTGGTAGGGGTCTCCTCGGTACTGACCTGACACCGTGGTGGCCAGGGGGAGGGGCAGGCCCGTCTCGGCGTGGTAGGGGTGGACGGCGTGGATCTGGGTCATGGCGGGAACGGGAACGCCGCCGGGGAAGGTGACGGCCGTGGCGGCCATGGGCGGATGAGGGCCGGCGGCCACGGAGAACGGGAACTGAGCGCCGAGGAACGCCGGGTGCATTCCCTATGAGACACCACACGCACACACACACACACAGAGACCACGCACGCACGCACACACACACACACACACACACACACACACACACACACACAGAGAGACACCGCACGCACACACACACACAGAGACCACCGCACGCGCACACACACACACACACAGAGAGAGACACACACACAGAGACACACACACACACGTTAACAGGTTATTCGTGTCCACATAAGCATACAATTAGGGCACCAATATTAAAAGGTAGGATTAAGCTTACATTCACAACATCATGGCAGCCACACGTCGTGATTACAATAAGCATGTTATTCAGTACTTACTGTAGGAATAAGTGCTGTAACAGTGTCTCTTTTATATAGCACCTTTTCAGGGCACCCTAGCACCCTGGAACAACCACACTGTGGGACTGGGTGTGTGCTAGGGCGAACGAGGTATGTGCTAGGGTGCCGAATATAAAAACTGCACCTGTAGCATAGCCCACCTCTGAAATGGTAAGAAGAAATCAGGCCAGGGCATTTAAATGTTCTCCTGTGGCAGATTCATCTGGTTTCCAGGCTAATTCTAGAGCTGCTATTGTTTTTGCCTAACGTTCGCCCCGGGATGAGGATGTTAGCAGATTTAGAATGAATGAATGATGAAGGCTTTTGTCTCTCTCTCTCTGTGTGTGTGTGTGTGTGTGTGTGTGTGTGTGTGTGTTACTTCAGATCAGCACACATGAGGTTTCCCCCACCACGAGGCCCACAGGAGGGGTTTTAACCCTCAGGAGGGGTTTTAACTTTTATTTTAAATCGTTGGTGTTGGTGTTCTTAAAACTGGACAGTTGTGTGTTGTGTAACTTTAGACTAGAGATCATGACATGATAGCAGGGAAATTGCATAAGCGTGTGTGTGTGTGTGTGTGCGCGCGCGCGCGCGCGTGTGCGTGTGTGTGTGTGCATACATATCATGTCTTTTTTTTCTTTTTTAATCCCACGATTTTGTAACCCATTTTTCACCGTATCATAATTAAAAGAATGTCTTTTTGATCTTCTTATATTGGTATTGTTAGTATTTACCCACATGAACCTTTGCATTATTTTTTAATTATTATTATTCTAGTCATAATAGGTCAAAGTCATAATAGGTGAACATTCTGAGAAAATAGCCAGACATTCTTAACCCATTCTGAACGGGAACCCATTTTGGTGTCAGCATCATGTTATGCTTTAGCTACTGAAAAATAGCAGATCTACAAGCTCATAGCGCGCCACCGAGTGGCGCGCTACGAGCTTGTAGGTCTGCTATTTTTGAAAAAAATCGACGAACGACTGACATTTTTAGAATCTGATCTCGGGTCAGAATGGGTTCATCAGACCAGTGTGTGTCCAGTGGAAACCTCGTATGAATCTGATCTCAGGTCAGAATGGGTTAAAAAATAGCAAATCTACAAGTTCACAACGCGTCACAAGGTGATGTTTCTTTTTGATGAAGCTGACTTTGGTCTAGCCGCTGTATTAAAAAAAAATAAAGCTGTATTTTAACCCTGTTTTTTTTATGAAAGCTTTTAATAAAACTTTACTTGACAAGAGCATTATTCAACTCTTTATTTAACAATTCTACTGATTAAACTAGAGTTGGTGAAAGTGGTGACACAAAGAAATGAGACAAAATTGGAACTGCAAAAGCTGTTTGTTAAAAATGGCAACTCACCCCGAACATGTATTTTCTGTTTATTTAACTCATTCTGAACGGGTACCCCTTTTGGTGTTAGCTGATGTTATGTTTAGATGTTATGCTTTAGCTATTGAAAAACTTTTACTGAAGAAAAGCTCTATACTGTATAATGAAAAACTGTATAGTGAGTGACTAAGTGATGATTAGCCTACTATCAGAGATATAGATAAAGCCCTGGTGATTTTTGGCTTATTAACCTGTTAAAAAGCCTAAGAGCTTTTTCACAGCATGTTCACACTTAATTTATCAATTGAGTGTAAAAATCCCCCTCTATTTCTCTACCTCTCTCTCTCTCATTTGCAATGACAGAACAGTTGTGTGTGGGTTTATTTCTCATCCATGGAACAGTGTTTTATCTTAGCATGCTGCTTCATTTAAACTTGTGTCATGTCTTCTTCAATAACGTCTCTCACTCGGTAGTTGGAGTAGTAAGTCTATGTTGTGTCTTCAGAAAAAGATCAATGCTTCCGTTGTGATGTCAAAGCTCAGATAGAACTGGAACTATAGGATGGAAGAAAAGAAAATACACTCAAGAGGTGCAAATTCACCCAGACGTGGTCGAAGGCAGAGAAGCCTATATTAATATAAATATTAATCAGAGGTTTTCAACTGGTGGTCCGTGGTGGACCACTGGTGGTCCGTGAAGGTATTGCATGTGGTCCCCATGACCATGCGTTTAGTAATGTAAGACATTTTAAGATTTGTTTTTTTATATGGTGCACTTTAATGACCTGATTGTATGATGACACATCAGTGTTGTCAGCATGGGAAAGTCTGATATCACTATAACTTCTACAGAAAGGGGAATTAGAATTTCAAAAGGAGAGTGCAGGCCTATACCGCCTATACCTGATTGAGTCACCGTTATTAGGAAACGTGCCCATATAATCATGCAATCACGTGTCTGTCGGTATGAGTTTATGGAAGGTTAAGAGAACAGAATAAGGAGAATAGATAAGTGGTTCTCAATCTTTTTTGAGGTGAGGGCCTCTAGCATGTCAGTTAAAGGAGAATTCCATACTAAAAGGCTTTCTTACCTTTCTTTGTAGTTGTTACGTCCCCATCAAAGAGTTCCAGGTGTTATTTTGTGCAAAAGCTCCTTATTGGCTATTTCCCCTACCATAAGCCCTCAATGAATTGCATTGAATTGAATGGGGCTATGGGGTGTTGTGCTAATTCGCTTATTTCCATCGCTCAAAATTATAATTTCTTTGTATATATCATCTCTTCATAATGTAAATAATATCCCAAGCGGCACACTTTACTACTTCTTTCGATGGAAATAAGCAAATTAGCATAACACCACATAGCCCCATTCAATTCCCATTCAATGCAATGCAATTCATTTAGGGCATATGATAGGGAAAATAGCCAATAAGGAGTTTTTGCACAAAAAAAACACCTGGACCTCTTTGGTGGGGACGTAACGACTACAAAGAAAGGTAAGAAAGATAAGAAAGCATTCTAGCATGGAATTCTCCTTAAAATAATGACGGTTTTAAGGGCTTGATTTAATTCACCTCAAAGGATCAAATGAAGGTCTGGGCCGTGGCTCAGCGGTCCAGGCACCTCGGCTGGTATAACCCAGTCTGGCGGTGTGGAGTTGGTTCGACTCCCGGTCCCGACGGTCCCGGCGGGCTTTACTGCATGTCACCCCCCACCCCCCCCCACCCCCATCTCTCTCTCCCCATTTCCTGTCAGCCTACTTTAGTTTCTATCCCTCCATAAAAAAAATATAAAATGAAGGCGGTCTGAAAGCCACACAAAGAAATAAAAATAAAAGATCAAATTAAATGAAGTCCTTAACAGTCGATATTTAATTTCAAGCTCCCCCCCCCCCCCCACACACCACGCCCATATACCCCCCCCACTCTCCCACCCAACGGTGGTCCACGGGTTGATTCTTAGTCAGGGTGGTGGGACAAATCTGCTTTCTGCTTCCATGCCCTTATTTCAGGGAACACTGTACAACAGACAGAACACTGTACAACAGACAGAACAGACAGAACAGACCTGGGCATTGTACGGCCCGCGGGCTGACTCTGACCGGCCCTCCAAAGATTACTTGATAATCAGAAAATAAAACACACTTTCTAATTACCTTATATGGGTGGCACTAAAAACCTGCATCGCTTTTATTTTGAAGCCCCATGCATTCTCACACGTCAACTGTGCACGACGGGAATTCCGTGTTCCTTGAGTTCCCAGGTGGTCCCGTTGGCTGGGTGGACCACCTGGAACCCCCTCCTCAGTTCCAGGTGGTCCCGTTGGCTGGGTGGGACCACCTGGAACCCCCTCCTCAGTTCCAGGTGGTCCCGTTGGCTGGGTGGACCACCTGGAACCCCCTCCTCAGTTCCATGTGGTCCCGTTGGCTGGGTGGGACCACCTGGAACCCCCTCCTCAGTTCCAGGTGGTCCCGTTGGCTGGGTGGGACCACCTGGAACCCCCTCCTCAGTTCCATGTGGTCCCGTTGGCTGGGTGGGACCACCTGGAACCCCCTCCTCACATTCATATATCACTCACATCACACACGCTGGGAGTTTGAATGAAGAGGCTTTTTGGTGGAAATACTCACAACACAGACCTGTGGGTAGGCGGCCCCGGACACCGGGAACACGGCGGGCCCCCCGGACACCGGGAAGACGGCGGGCCCCCGGGGGACCACGTGCTGCAGAGGGTGGCCCAGGTACTGGGGGCTGCACACCGTGGGTAGGTGGGCCTGGATGGTGGTGTACGGGTGGAGGGCCTGGCCGTGGGGGTGGGCCATGGGCTGGTGAGACTGGGGGGGGGGAAACATACAGTTATATATGGGTGGGCCATATGGGTGGCTGGTGGGACTGGGGATGGGGTAACATACAGTTATATATGGGTGGGCCATATGGGTGGCTGGTGAGACTGGAGAGGGGGAAACATACAGTTATATATGGGTGGGCCATATGGGTCAGTAACTGACCTGGTAGATGGTGGATCCCACAGAGATGACCGGCACCACGGCTGTGGCGTGCGTGGTCACCGCCGCCGTCACCGTGGCCACGCCCCCCTGGGACTCCACCCCCACGGGGAGGGGGAGGTGGGGGTGGTGGTGGGGGTCCACCCCCCCCTGGACCCCCACCAGGATCTCCGCTGTGGGGGGGGCCCCAACGCCGCCGCCACCCCGGTGTTGGTGGCGTCCCGGGCCTCCGCCTCCTCCTCCGGCGCCACAGCGGACTCCGCCTCCTCCCCCCTCCGTGGTGGCGGTCCCGCCTCCTCCTCCTCTCTGGTGGTGGTGGTGGTGGTGGTGGGCGTGGCCTCCTCCCAGGGAGGTGGTCCCGCCCCCCATGGTCTGCTCGTAGAGCCAGTACCACTGGTGGGCCACCTCGAACAGCACCTCCGGGTAGACTCCGCCCCCTTTGGCCGCCTCCTCCACCGCCATGCACGCCTTCTCCAGCATCACGTTGTCCTGGAGAGGGGAGAAACGTTAGCTTAGCATTAGCTTAGCTTCTCCAGCATCACGTTGTCCTGGAAGGGGACAAACGTTAGCTTAGCATTAGCTTCTCCAGCATCACGTTGTCCTGGAGAGGGGGAAACGTTAGCTTAGCATTAGCATTAGCTTCTCCAGCATCAAGTTGTCCTGGAGAGGGACAAACGTTAGCTTAGCATTAGCTTAGCTTAGCTTCTCCAGCATCACGTTGTCCAGGAAGGGGGAAACGTTAGCTTAGCTCGTTTCATGGTTTATAAGAGCTCCGAAAACGTCATAGTTTCTATGACGTTCTAATTGGAGCAGGAAAAAGGACTAATAAGTGCGCAAACTCTTAACTATAGAATATATAGGAAGTTAAACAGTTGTGAGGTTGGATTAACAATTAGTTCTAAACGCGTCTTTCTTACTGGAATCACTGTTGAGCTGCCATATGAAAGTACAAGATTGTAAAATGTGCAAAAAATAACAGATTTACATTAAACTGTGGACTTATTTAACTTCTTTTTTTAATGATGTGCTAGACTGCTAACGACGTGTTTAGCGCCTTTTTAACACATGGGCAAATTAATGCGTTACCACAGCCCTCTTTGACCTCGTTAAAAACCCACCTGTTCCTTGCACTGCACCGGGTTGAGGGCGTGTGTTCTAATTGAACCCACCTGTTCCTTGCACTGCACCAGGGCCCGTTGGATCTCGTTGTTCTAATTGAACCCACCTGTTCCTTGCACTGCACCAGGGCCCTCTGGATCTCGTTGTTCTAATTGAACCCACCTGTTCCTTGCACTGCACCAGGGCCCTCTGGATCTCGTTGTTCTAATTGAACCCACCTGTTCCTTGCACTGCACCAGGGCCCGTTGGATCTCGTTGTTCTAATTGAACCCACCTGTTCCTTGCACTGCACCAGGGCCCGTTGGATCTCGTTGGGGTTGAGGGCGTGGGCGTGAGGCAGGCAGCTCAGGGCCAGCTCCGCGGCCGCCCGCACCATGTTGGGGTCCCGCGCCCGTGACGCGCGGTCGGCCAGCGACGCCACCTCGGGCGGGGTCAGGTGACCGTCCCAGCACTCCACCAGGATGTTGAGCGCCGCGCTGCCGATCTCCATGGCCTGGCCTGGGGGGAAGAACCGGGGCAGACATTTAGACTGAAAGCCCTCGCCACGGACCATTCTGGGATGGGCGTTGCCAAATCGGCAGTCTTCGCCGATTCGTTTCACACCAACCAATCAGAGTAGTAGCAAAGCAGATGACGCCGTCGTCGTGGCTAACCCGGTCGCTAACCAAACAAACTCGGTTCAACGAGCGCTACTAGCATGTAAACAAACACGGTAAAATATGTCGGATGATGATGTTTCGTTTCTGTAAAGAAACTATTGATCATAGTAGGCCGATTTGATTCAGGACGCGAACCCCTTTTGGTGTTTTATAAGCATGTCATACTTCAGCTATTGAAAAATAGCAGATGTTTAAGAAGTAGTGAAAATAGCCAATACACAACTACGTGTTGCTTTGTGCCGCGTTGTGGGCTTGTAGATCTGCTATTTTCACTAGTTTTGGTCCGGGGGCTAAAGACTTAATTTCTCTTGTGGCTCTTTGAGCTAAAATGTTTATTTTATTTAAGTACTTAAGGAGTGGCTGACGTTTCCATCTCCAGATGTTCCTCTGAGGAAGATGGAACCTAAATAAAGGTCTTCAACTGTCCGAGTTGCTCCAGTGTCTGTTCTCCACAACTACTGTTGTCCTACTGCTACTGTGACACCAGGCTGGCCCGCTTTGGGCCGAGGGTTAGGGTAATCCTACTGCTACTGTGACACCAGGCTGGCCCGCTTTGGGCCGAGGGTTAGGGTTATCCTACTGCTACTGTGACACCAGGCTGGCCCGCTTTGGGCCGAGGGTTAGGGTTATCCTACTGCTACTGTGGACACACCAGGCTGGAACGCTTTGGGCCGAGGGTTAGGGTTATCTACTGTGGACACACCAGACTGGCCCGCTTTGGGCCGAGGCGCGACGGTAGACTCGCTTTCTTCACAAAACTCCCTTTCATCCACTTTCAACCAGGCATGGATGTATGTTGGACTTTTCCTATTATCAAAAATAGTCCAAAATATTCTAAATGTTGGCCAATCTACAACTATAAAGCTCACAAGCTTGTTGATTCTGTCCAATCTAGACCTTCTTTCAGGCTGAGAATCAGTTCATTCCAGCGAGTGGTACTCTTAGATGTATTTTCCAGCTTACAGCTTTCTTCTTCTCAGCTTAAATGTTCATAAGGAAAATAATTTAGCTGAACATATTCAGTGGGGAGATAAATTATTTGGCCCCCAGAAATGTGACGCAGCATATCTGTGAGGATCTTGGCAGCTCTCCTCAGGCCCAGCCGATGCCAGAGAAACCTAAGAAGACTGACTTTATTCTAGACTTAACTTTGAGTACAAAGAGTGACTGATTAGAATTCATCATGCTTTTAACCCATTCTGGGCGGGAAACCCCTATTGCTGTTGTAAAGCGCTTACGTTATACGTTAGCCATTGAAAAATAGCAGATCTACAAGCTCGTAGCGCGCCACCGAGTGGCGCGCTACGAGCTTGTAGATCTGCTATTTTTGATAAATCATGAAAATGTAGTGCAAAGCTTTGAATATTATATTCTTTCAGAGCGAACGTTTTTAACTCAAATCGTTGATTCTGGGGGGGGGTCGGGGGTCCCTGGAACGACATATTTTCAGATGGGGGGTCCCCGGAACGACATATTTTCAGATGGGGGGTCCCCGGAACGACATATTTTCAGATGGGGGGTCCCCGGAACGACATATTTTCAGATGGGGGGTCCCCGGAACGACATATTTTCAGATGGGGGGTCCCCGGAACGACATATTTTCAGATGGGGGGTCCCTGGAACGACATATTTTCAGATGGGGGGTCCCCGGAACGACATATTTTCAGATGGGGGGTCCCCGGAACGACATATTTTCAGATGGGGGTCGGCGGCCAATTACATAATAATACTGGGGGTCCTTGACATGAGAACGTTTTGAGAACGACTGACATTAGAAACATAATGAGGTTCTTCAGAAAACGGTCAGGATTTAGAAGACATATTTGTAGAATCGTCCTCGGGTCTAAATGGGTTAATGCGTTTATAAAAATGAAAGTCGTTTGCGTTCCGTCCCTGAACGGAGGAGAAGTTATTCACGTCCTTGTTCTGAACGCTCATCGGGAAAACCATTTAATCCTCTACAGTTTGTTAAAAAGTGCAACCGCCAGACTTGCCCTCCATTAGCGCCGCGATTGATTTTTAGAATACAGTCTGAAAATCATTTTTATTTTTATTAATCGCATACAAAAAGATTAAACGGCCAGCTTATTCTGAACGTTTTTAAGGTCATCAGAGAAGTCTCTGTACTCGGTTCCTGCTCACGACGACGTCACGGCTTAAAATACTGAATCATATCTCGTACCCGTGATCCAGGAGACGTGCGAGGAGTAGGTCCGGGACAGCCAGTTGGGGGAGACGAAGTTGTGCAGGCCCAGCGCGTACAGGCCGATCTCGAAGGCGCAGAGGTGCAGGTTGCGGTGCGGCCCCTGGTGGCCGCCGCTGGCCGACGGCTGCGTGAAGATGGAGGTGGACGAGTTCCCGCCGGCCTTGATGAGCACCGTCTTGGCCAGCTCGAAGTAGAAGTGGGCGGCGGCCTCCGACGGCTGGTTGGGCACGTGGGGCGCGTGGCACTCGGGGCGACGCCCCTTGTACCTGGAGGGCACGGCGGGCACGCACGCACACACACACACACACACACACACACACACACACACACACACAGTAACACACACACACAGTAACACACAGTAACGGACACGGACATACACACACACACACACAGACGGGTGGAAATTCATAAACGTGATTTGGATCACCGAGGGGCCGAACAAGACCCGATTCTACAAATGCCTTCCTTTGAAATAAGTCGTTCTTATAAGTTCTGAGAAAGCCCGGAAGGGGCGAAACGTTGTTATATTCAGGTTGAAATGAGTGGTGCAACTCCCCCCCCCCCCCACCTACTGCTGCTGGTTGCACACAGAGTCATTCCTTTATTCCTTAAAAAAATATATATATTAAAAACATCAGCTCTACACAGGATTCAAATATCTGCCAATTACCGCCATAGTGAGGGGGAGGTAACAAAAATACCATACAGCCCTACTGTGTACCCCACAGTGACGATAAAAAGTTAGGGAGGCCAAAAGTGATTGGCCGGAAAGTGATTTTTTGTCGCGTTTCTTGTACCTGCTGGTGTCCGTGCTCTTGGCCCGGGCTCCGCCCCCGGCCCTGCGAGAGCCGCTGGACGACGAGGAGCCCAGCGAATCGGAGGAGGAGCTGCTGATGCTGTCGCTGTCCTGGCCCCGCCCCCAGGAGGCCGCCGCCCAGCCCCCGCGCAGCGGGCGGCGGCTCAGCGTGGGGGAGCTGTCCGACGTGGTCTCCGGAGCGCTGCTGTCGATGCTCGCCATGCCTAAAACCACACGGATTCCCCGTTTGAATCCATCTAAGTTACATAAGTTGAGCCTTTTCATTTACAATTTAGGCATTTATCAGACGCTCTTAATCCAGAGCGACTTACATTAAGCAAGAACAAAAAAGCATGGGAATACATCACATAAAAACATTCATCATGAAACATGCGTAAGCTAAGAAAGTAACAGTGGAATATCTATAATGAAACTATACATATAAGCTATACATCTATACTACTATGCTACACATATGTACTATGATGTGCTATGACTACATACAATGCACTTATGCTGTCTACATAACATGCTATAAGTCTGTATCAAATGCTATCTAAGTCTACAGAATTGCTATCTAAGGGGGTGGGGTGAGTGCTATGGGCCATGATGGAGTCTGAAAAGGTGGGTTTTCAAACTACGGCGGAAGATTGGGAGTGATGCTGCAGTTCTGACTGCAATGGGAAGTGCATTCCACTTCCACCACTTCCACTTCCACTTCCACCATTTCATGAGGCCTGTAAGGTCGTCGAGGCCAGGGCAACTTCCACCGGGCCAGTTCTACGGGCCAAGATTCATTATATAGATATTCCACTGTTACTTTCTTAGCTTACGCATGTTTCATGATAAATGTTTTTATGTGATGTATTCCCCATGCTTTTCTGTTCTTGCTTAATGTAAGTCGCTCTGGATTCAATGCTAAATGCCTAAATTGTAAATTGTAAGATGGAGTCTGAAGACGTACCAGAGGTACAGACACCACCTCACCTGTGTGTTTCTTCTATAGAGAACACAGAGGTACAGACACCACCTCACCTGTGTGTTTCTTCTATAGAGAACACTACATACATCACCTCACCTGTGTGTTCCTTCTATAGAGAACAAGAGGTACAGAGTCTGTACCTCTTGTTCTCTATAGAAGGAACACACAGGTGAGGTGATGTCTGTACTACAGACATCACCTCACCTGTGTGTTTCTTCTATAGAGAACAAGAGGCACAGACATCACCTCACCTGTGTGTTTCTTCTATAGAGAACACTACAGACATCACCTCACCTGTGTGTTTCTTCTATAGAGAACAAGAGGTACAGACATCACCTCACCTGTGTGTTTCTTCTATAGACCAATTCCGTAGCGGTTTCATGGTCGCAGCCTACGTATTTCCTGTAGGCGGACTCGACGTAGCTGCGGGGTTTAAACCCTCACCAGGCGCACCTCTTCCACTACAGTGAACGGCAGAGTGACTGATGTTAGTTTGTCTCAAACTTTACTCCTTTACCTGCTTTTTTACTAACACTAACATTACAAAGATGTCCAGAACATCGAGATGAACCTGTGTAGTTTATGGCTGCTCCAACAGTAGTGGCAACATAAAAAATAAATAAATACGGAATGTCAAAATATCCACCGCGGTGGCTGAGACCAGAGCCATTGAGTAATGGTTGAGACAAAGCAGTGAAATGTCCTGAAAGATTCTGTCTTACCCAATACACAATCTTTCTGTTTTATGAACACAAGGCTGCTGTATTTTATACCTCATACTAAGCATTTAAAGTATGAGGTATATTATTGTGTTAATAAAACAGAAAGATTTGGTATTGGGTAAGACTGGCGTTATGTATCTTTCACTGCTTCGTCTCAACCATTACTCTGGTCTCAGCCACCGCGGTGGATATTAGACATTCCGTTTTATTTTATTTTTATGTTGCCACTACTGTTGGAGCAGCCATAAACTACACAGGTTCATCTCGATGTTCTGGGCATCTTTGTAATGTTAGTGTTAGTAAAAAAGCAGGTAAAGGAGTAAAGTTTGAGGCAAACTAATATCAGTCACTCTGCCGTTCACTGTAGTGGAAGAGATGCGCCTGGTGAGGGTTTAAACCCCGCAGCTACGTCGAGTCCGCCTACAGGAAATACGTAGGCTGCGACCATGAAACCGCTACGGAATCGCTCTATAGAGAACAAGAGGCACAGACATCACCTCACCTGTGTGTTTCTTCTATAGAGAACACTACAGACATCACCTCACCTGTGTGTTTCTTCTATAGAGAACAAGAGGTACAGACACCACCTCACCTGTGTGTTCCTTCTATAGAGAACAGAGGTACAGACATCACCTCACCTGTGTGTTTCTTCTATAGAGAACACTACAGACATCACCTCACCTGTGTGTTCCTTCTATAGAGAACAAGAGGTACAGACATCACCTCACCTGTGTGTTCCTTCTATAGAGAACAAGAGGTACAGACATCACCTCACCTGTGTGTTCCTTCTATAGAGAACACAGAGGTACAGACATCACCTCACCTGTGTGTTCCTTCTATAGAGAACAAGAGGTACAGACATCACCTCACCTGTGTGTTTCTTCTATAGAGAACAAGAGGTACAGACATCACCTCACCTGTGTGTTTCTTCTATAGAGAACAGAGGTACAGACATCACCTCACCTGTGTGTTTCTTCTATAGAGAACACTACAGACATCACCTCACCTGTGTGTTCCTTCTATAGAGAACAAGAGGTACAGACATCACCTCACCTGTGTGTTTCTTCTATAGAGAACACTACAGACATCACCTCACCTGTGTATTTCTTCTATAGAGAACACTACAGACATCACCTCACCTGTGTGTTTCTTCTATAGAGAACACTACAGACATCACCTCACCTGTGTGTTTCTTCTATAGAGAACAAGAGGTACAGACACCACCTCACCTGTGTGTTTCTTCTATAGAGAACAAGAGGTACAGACACCACCTCACCTGTGTGTTTCTTCTATAGAGAACACTACAGACATCACCTTACCTGTGTGTTCCTTCTATAGAGAACAAGAGGTACAGACATCACCTCACCTGTGTGTTTCTTCTATAGAGAACACTACAGACATCACCTCACCTGTGTGTTTCTTCTATAGAGAACAGAGGTACAGACATCACCTCACCTGTGTGTTTCTTCTATAGAGAACACTACAGACATCACCTCACCTGTGTGTTTCTTCTATAGAGAACAAGAGGCACAGACATCACCTCACCTGTGTGTTTCCAGAGGCACAGACATCACCTCACCTGTGTGTTTCTTCTATAGAGAACAAGAGGTACAGACATCACCTCACCTGTGTGTTTCTTCTTCTGGCGTACGGGGGAGCCCCAGCAGCGCCCGCTGTAGGCCCCGCGGCCCCCCAGGGCCAGCCTGCTGGGCACCGTGCCCTCTGGCTTGAAGGGGGCCGGCTCCCCCTGCTGGTCAGGGGCTGAGGAGGGCTGCCCGCCATCTGACACACAAACACACACACAGTCGCACAGACACAGACACAGAAACGCAGTCGCACAGACACAGACACGCAGTCGCACAGACACAGACACACACACACACACACACACACACACACACACAGTCGCACAGACAAACACACGCGCACGCAGACACACACACACACACGCACACGCACACACACAGTGGAAAAATGTACCATACATCAGAGCCACATAGCTGAGAGAGTTACGACATTGAGGGGTCAGAAAACTGAGCACTCGAGCGCTGTCCATGCAGTCTGGATGGAGAGGGACGACAATCTGGAGTTTGAAATGCATTGTTTTCAACGCGGGCGGCGCAAATATCAGCTATTTTAGGCATGTGTGCAAACATGACAATGTAAAATAAAGGAATTTAAGATCATGGAAGAAAGTCAGAACAGAAGGGCTCTATTTTCGTCACCGCTAAAACTCCTTTTATCCCTAAACTTCTTTGCCTTTTTGAGTGGTGCAACCACTCCAAGGAACAGCAATGTCTGTGTTCACCTATCTATGTGATGTTAATGAACACCAGTATATGACTATTAGTAGTGGAGAGTTTTTTTTTTTTTTTAATAGTTCAACTAGCCAATCTACATTGACACGTTGTGAGCTTGTAGAATAGCCATTTGAACTACTCAAAAATGTTTAGTAAAAAAAAAAAAGGGCAAAAAAGTTTAGGGACAAGGGGTTTAGCGGTGATGAAAATAGAGCCCTAAATGTCTAATCCTAAACCCCTAAACCTGAGTTCTAAATGTCTAATCCTAAACCCCTAAACCTGACTTCTAAATGTCTAATCCTAAACCCCTAAACCTGACTTCTAAATGTCTAATCCTAAACCCCTAAACCTGACTTCTATAAACGTTTAACCAAAGTCCCAAACCTGAACATTTTTAAGACAAACTGTAGAAAACATCTCTCTTGTGAGGACAAATAAAATGGTCAACACGATGTATATTTCTCAATTATTAATTATAATTATACCTGGGTACATTAGGCCCTCCCAAGTACAGTAACTCCAGGCCACAGTACTCACCCTGTTCTCTGGGGTCAGTAATAGAGTAATTCCAGGCTACAGTAATAGAGTAACTCCAGGCCACAGTACTCACCCTGTTCTCTGGGGTCAGCGACTCCCTCTCCCGCCGTGGTGGCGTTGGCGTTGCTCTGCACGCCGTTCCCCATCGGCCCGGCCTGCTGCTGCCCCGAGGCCCCTCCCCCTCCTCCCCCGCTCGCCACCGGCACCGCGGCGGACGGCGAGTTGGACGAAGACGAAGCCGCCGCGGCGGCGGCCGCGGCACTGACCGCGTTGGAGGACGAGGAGGCTCCTCCTCCTCCTCCTCCGTGTTTGGAGACTCCTCCCCCTCCGGCGGCGCCCGTGGTCACCGTGGCGTGTTTGGACGGGCTGCGCTGGCTGCTGCTCGCCGCCGGCTTACTGGAGTAGAAGGAGCTGAGGGTCTGAGGCTTGTGGGTCTGACTCTCACGGTCCAACAGCTTGTCCAGGATCTGAAGGACACACAGGAGAGGAGAGGAGAGGACAGTGTTTATTTATATGAGGGTCTGAGGTTTGTCTAGAATCTGAAGGACACAGAGGAGAGGAGAGGAGAGGACAGTGTTTATTTATATGAGGGTCTGAGACAGAGGAGAGGAGAGACAGGGTTTATTTATATGAGGGTCTGAGGCTTGTCCAGCATCTATAGAGCGCCGCAGTCCCGCCCCCTCTCAGAAAAACGTGGCCCAGGAAATGAAACCCCAATGCATTCTCCCATCGGCACTTCTAATATCATTTATTTAAAGACGGTTACGCCGCGGACAAAGCCAACTCGGATCGTGACAAATCATGACAATGAACACAATGTTTTGGGCCGATCAAATAATTTATAAGACAAAAAACAAAACAAATAGTGTTGTGTCTCCTGACTTTCTTTTCTTCTTTCTAATGATTTGATCGGACCAAAACATTGTGTTCATTGTCATGATTTGTCACGATCCGAGTTGGCTTTGTCCGCGGCGTAACCGTCTTTAAATAAATTATATTAGAAGTGCCGATGGGAGAATGCATTGGGGTTTCATTTCCTGGGCCACTCGAGGGGGCGGGACTGCGGCGCTCTATAGGACACAGAGGAGAGGAGAGGAGAGGAGAGGAGGTGATTATTTATACTAGCCCTTACCCGTTGTGAGACCGGCGCAGTACCTTTTTTAATTCACTAATAAATTCATTATTAATCATTAATGTGTCAAATCGAAAAAAAGAGCTTCATTAAGACCTCCATATTATTATGGTCAATGCCTGTGTGAAAAGTGGGAGTGATTTGGTGCAGGCAGAGCTTGTAGATCTGCTATTTTTCAACAGCTAAAGCATAACATAATTCTAACACCAAAAGGGGTTAATGTGGCCCTCAGGTTAATGTGGCCCTCAGGTTCATATCAACTGGCGGCCCGGGGGCCACATCCGGCCCCCACAGTCACTTAATGTGGCCCTCGGGTTAATATCAGAGTTCTGATGATTTGAAAACATGACCCACTTGAATAACTTCAGTCTAAATGAGTTGCTTAATACGTAGTATTAAAATGTCTATTTTTAATGTCCAATGTATTTGTGTTTAGTTAATAAGGTTAACATTACTATAATTAATGGCATTTGGAATTAAATAAAACATTTTTCAACTTTTCAGGATTCCAATTGAAAATATTCAGGATTTAAATTCAAATAATACAAGCAAAAATAGCAGATCTACAGCTCGTAGATCTGCTACATCAACAGTAATATGCTGGAGTGAGTGTGGAAATATAGTGGGCCTCTCCATCGTCAAAGTTGCCCAGCCCTGATGCACACCATTGATCTGAGAAAAGACTTTGACTGACTAGAAATCAGGACATCACATTGTTTACAGTCCAGTGCAACAGACATTTTAATCTCTCCCCCTCTCTCCCCCTCTCCCCCTACCTCCCTCTCTACCTCCCTCTCCCCCTCTCCCTCTCTCCCCCTCTCCCTCTCTCCCTCTCTCCCTCTGAGACTGTTCTTGAGGCCAATCAAAGGAGCAGGGATTCAGGCAAGACAGAGGACGAGAGAGGACAAGATAGCACAGATTAAGCATGAGAAAGAGAGTGAAAGAACGCATGAGAGAGATGGTTTATTTAAATTCCTTTAAAGTCTGGACTTCTCTTGTTGAAGTGGGAGCAGAGTGTGATGATAACGAGGTGATTGATCGCTCAGAGCGAGCGATGCTGATTAGGATCCCGGCAGTGATTGAGCACATCGTGTGATGAGAGCAGGACATAGACGTCTGCTCCGGGGGCTGTCTGAGCTTCCTTTAACAGTTTTTTTCTAAACCAGTGTTCCAAGTCAAAGAGTGTGAGTTGACAAATTGAAGGAAAAAGCGGATCGTGTGAGGGTCGTGAAGCAGACACTGCAGATAGGAGTGGACGTCTATGAACACGGTGTAAGCCTGTGAGATCGCTTTCGGCCCGCGAGGAAGACAGTTTTGGCATCACTGCACTGGCTTCCGGTTGTTTTTAGGATTGATTTTAAAATTATTTTACTTGTCTATAAAGCTCTCAATGGTCTCGCACCTTCCTACCTACATGACTGCCTGCCTAAATATGTCCCAAACCGCCCCCTAAGGTCTTCCACTGCTGGCCTGCTCGCTTTGCCAAAACAAATGGCAACTAAAAAATACGGGGAAGCAGCTTTTTGCTTCTAGGGGCCGTCGGCATGGAACAAGCTCCCACTGTACCTTCGACAGGCAGCCTCTGTAGACACTTTTAAAGCACAGCTCAAGACCCACTTCTACAACATTGCTTTTAATTGATCTTTTATTTTTTATTTTTGTTATTCATGTCCTCACTGTATTGCATTACTGCTTGTTCTTAATGTTGTTGCCTTGCTTTTCTTTAATTCTCCATTTTTCTGTAAAGCACTTTGAGCTGCATTTCATGTCATGAAAGGTGCTATACAAATAAAGTTTTATTATTATTATTATTATTATTATTATTATTATGATTATAATACATGGTTGGATGCGTACCTTCTTCAGCTTGCTCTGGTCGTCCTTGTAGGTGATCATCAGAGCCAGGGCTAGGTCTCCCTTCTCTCTCCTGGTCCCCTCGCACAGCAAGGGATGCTCCGCCTCACTGACCGTGGTCTTCATACCTTCACACACACACACACACACACACACACACACACACATTTACATTTCTTTATTCGAATCCACAAATTACAATTAATTTTACAAGGAAACAAATATAACGGGCTTGACAGTTCATGTTCACTTAAGGATACACATGGCACCTCCTCCTCCACACAGACAAACTGCCTCTAACAGACGAGACAGAACAGTATTTGGCAAGTTGTTTGGCTTTGCTTTTTGTCATGCCAGCTATTCTTAGGCCACTCATGGTCAGTTTATGCACATATAGCCCAGGCTTCAGAATATCAGTATGGCAAATCTACAGCGATACCCCAGGTTTGTTATGCTTCCAAGTAATGGTTGATACTTAGAATATTTATCTTGGAATGCCTGGTCCATGTACAAATCAAAGACACAGCCCACCTCCAGAATCAGGACCTCCTTGTGTCTCTCTCTCTCACTCACTCACTCACTCACTCACTCACTCACTCACTCACTCACTCACTCACTCACTCACTCACTCACTCATCAAATAATGTGCCCATACTTGGTGAAAGGGCCATTCTGTGGTATCGTACGACATCCCGTAACGACATGGCGTTTGTACAGCCGATATGGCTCCGATACACTAACGATTATATCGTGTATCTCTACGACAAATGCTCGTCAACAAAAGGTTTTTTTCACTGACGAAAACTAAATAAAAATCTAAGCTATGGCGACTAAAAAAAAAAGACTAAATATATTGACCATTTCGCCAATAAATAAAATGTTTTTTCAGAAAACTGTCAGGATGTAGAAGAACATTTATAGGATCTGATCTCAGGTCAGAATGCCTTAATGGAGTCATTGTGTGTGCACCACCACCCCCACCACCACCACAGCAGCAGACATAATAAAGGCCTCATTCTCGTCCTCACCCAGAGCAGCGACCGCAGCCTCGAAGCCCAGCTCCTCGTCGCCCGGCATCTCGTTGTTCCGGTTCCGCGAGGGCGGGCGGGAGCCCGTCGGAGACACCACGGCACACACTGGAGCGGGAAGAGACACATGTCAATAACACACACACAGGACCGGGAAGAGGGACAGCGGGACACATGTCAATAACTTGGAAGTCCCATCAGTGGACCCGGATATGATATGACTGACAAGCAGGCGCACACACACACACACACACACACACACACGTTATGGGGGGTCCGACTTTGACACCTACCTGGGGTACAGAGCACGTCGAAGATGAAGCTGGCCAGCATCAGGGGCAGGACGGGGCGGTAGTCGCAGAAGTTCCCGTCTCGCAGCTGCTCGGCGCGGTCCCTGATGGCCGTCATCTCCACCACGCCCAACGGGATCTTCTTCAGCAGAGACACCACCTCGGACTCCTGATAGGCCAGCTTCACCTGGGAGGACACAGAGAGAGAGACAATGTTCTGACTCCTGATAGGCCAGCTTCACCTGGGAGGACACAGAGAGAGAGACAATGTTCTGACTCCTGATAGGCCAGCTTCACCTGGGAGGACACAGAGAGAGAGACAATGTTCTGACTCCTGATAGGCCAGCTTCACCAAGAGTCTGGGACGTGTGGAGTGTTGTCCAGAGTGTTTTACGGAAGGGAGAAGAGTCTGGGACGTGTGGAGCGTTGTCCAGGGTGTTTTAGAGAAGGGAGAAGAGTCTGGGACGTGTGGAGCGTTGTCCAGGGTGTTTTAGAGAAGGGAGAAGAGTCTGGGACGTGTGGAGTGTTGTCCAGGGTGTTTCAGAGAAGGGAGAAGAGTCTGGGATGTGTGGAGTGTTGTCCAGGGTGTTTTAGAGAAGGGAGAAGAGTCTGGGACGTGTGGAGCGTTGTCCAGGGTGTTTTAGAGAAGGGAGAAGAGTCTGGGACGTGTGGAGCGTTGTCCAGGGTGTTTTAGAGAAGGGAGAAGAGTCTGGGACGTGTGGAGTGTTGTCCAGGGTGTTTTAGAGAAGGGAGAAGAGTCTGGGACGTGTGGAGCGTTGTCCAGGGTGTCGTAGAGAAGGGAGAAGAGTGTGTGAGTGTGGGCTACATACCTCCAGGGCCTTGGTGGAGGCAGGCGGTCTCTGCAGCTCCAGGGAGAACATGCCGGTGCTGAAGGCCAGGTTGTGGAGCTCCAGGCGCTCACTGAGCACGGTCAGCAGGAAGGCAGCTTTACACAGCGTGTTGGTGGCGACCTGCGTCTGGCGGGTGGTCGACACCTTGCTCTTCTTACCCTGAAGCACACGCAGAAAAGAAATGGTACGTGGTGCATTTCTATAGAGCACTTTTATCCAAGGACGCTTTACATAGATCTGCTGCATTACATTCTCACACGTTGAAACACAAGATGGCGGAGGAAACCGAGGTCTTACCTTGGTCTGAGGCTGCTCCACCTTCAGGTCTGGAGGGTTGGCCAGCAGGTCTCCGGCCAGCTCCACCGCCAGGCGGCACGCCTCGTTGCTGTAGCCGTGGGCGTGGAGGGCCTCGGCGCACGCAAACAGCACCTGGGACGGACACAGGGGGGCGCTGTTTATTAGTATCATTTTTTTTTTTTCACTGTTTTGTTTATTCAAGATTCAGGGTATACAGTAAATCAAATGACAGTTTATGTGACACACCCATATGAAACATATAAAAGATAACAAAATGTTGTGAGTCCATACACAGAATATTGTGGTAGCAGAAAATAAAAATAGGAAAATAAAATAAAAAGTTGCATAGTCCTATAGCTAACATGGAAGCGACACTAATACAAAACCACGTAACCTGAATCAAGTTTTGAAACAAAAACAAGACAAACGTACGACAAGACAAGACAGGACAACATGGCATGGTCATTGGTCACCCAAAACATAATAGACGTTTATTAGTATCATTTATAACGTACCTCCATGCGCCCCTCCTGCTCCAGCGGTTTGATCCCGGCGAAGATGTCCGGCTCCTCCTCCTGGTGCATGTCGGCCACGCCCCTGTCCCCCCCGTCCTCCGAGGCGGCGGCGTTCACGTAGTACGCCTGGTAGTCGTCCTCTCCTCCGCCCGCTGCCCCCGCCAACGCCACCGCTGCTGGAAGCTCCGCCCCCACGGCGGCGGCGGCCACAGAGGCCCCTCCCACTATGGCCACGGTGCGGTGGTGGTGGTGGGGGTGGTGGGGGTTCCCGGGGGGCCACGATGCCACGCCCGCCGCCAGGGCTGGAGCCGAGACACGTGATTGGATGATTTAAACATTAACTTTTGTCACAATAAAGGTCATTACACTAACTGGCGAATTGGCGGCGCGATATATTCGTGCGAATAATTCGCATTTTAAAAAAAAACAATTGAAGTCCATGCAAGCTTCCACATGAGTGGTGAATGTGCGAAAATGCGACCGTTTTCGCTCTTTATTTGTTCGCTCTGGTGTCGTATTCTGCAGAGATTCGCAGGTGAACTGCAACATGCAATATTTCGCATTTTCAGATCGCTTATTCGCATCGCGTCGCCAATTCGCCAGTGTGTAATGACCTTAAGATTTAACCATTAATTGTCACCGCAAATAATTGTGATTAACAATTCAATTGTGTTTGATTGCATTGGAAATTTGAACGTTAAAGGGACACTTATATAATGTTATAATATGTTAATGACGTTTAGGAGATTTGGAAAACTTTATGTGTGGTTTTAGATCTTATCAGTGAGCCCAGTGTCTCTGATGTCATAGACACTGGGCTCACTTCCTTCCTGGACTACATTTCCCATAATGCTTTGGTGCACTGCTCCTCCTTGTGGATAGGGGGAGGGGCTGTCTTACTGAGACAACATGTAGTCCAGGAAGGAAGTATAAAGCCTACAACTCTAAAACACACATTTAATAATTGAAATAGTTTAAAAAGTTGATTTACAAACTTATAACAGGTCACGAAGTGACGTGTCGCAAGCTTGTAGATCTGCTATTTTTTTTTAAATGTATGGACATTTTTCAACTTTATTATTATTGTAATTATTATACATTATTATGCAAAATAAATAATCTTGATTGTATCAAATAATTGCGATCAGGCGATGATGTAATAACGTACCCGCCGAGGCCTCCTTGCGTCCTCCCCCTCCCCCGCGAGGAGGTTTCCCGGCGCTGCCAGAGGGGGCGCCACCACCACCACCACCGCCGCCGCCACCGGCAGACGAGGCGGAGGAGGCCCCCGGGGGCCCGTCGGGCTCGGCCTCATCGTCCGGGAGGTCGGTCTCTATTAGCTCCTCCTCCAAGTCCTCCTCCAACTCCTCCTCCTCCTCCTCTAACTCCTCCTCTTCCTCCTCCTCCTTGTTCTCATCAAGCTCCGCCTCCAGCTAGGGGTTAGGAAGGATATGGAAAAGTATTATAATCACAAAAGAAATTCAAGCAGTATCACTATATATATATACACATACACACACACACACACACTCACACACGATATTATTACGATATTTATTCATCGTTATTGTTCAAGTTACTTAAAGGACCACTTCACCACTTTTCAACCTATCTTCATATAATAGGTCCTCACTAATAATCTTGAAGAAATGGTGCAATTTTTTTTTAGTTTCTTATATGAAGATAGGTTAAAAAGTGGTGAAGTGGTCCTTTAACAGTACGACCACAAACAAGGTAACAAAAACTATAAATTAAGGCGTGGCCCACCTCCACCTCCTTGTCGTCGGAGGAGGCCGTATCCATGACGACCAGCACCGTCGTCCCCAGCACCGTCTCCTTGGGCGGGAAGCAGGGCGGCGGGGGTAGCTCCGCCCCTCCTGGGATGAGGGGCGGGGCCACAGGGCCCCCCTGGGCGGCGACGCCCGCCCGCTTGGCGTCAAACATCTTGGAGGTGTTCACGCCTCCTCCTCCTCCTCCCCCACTGGAAGAATAACAATAATAATACATTTACATATCACCTTTTTAACAATACACTAAATCAACAAAAGTGTTAAGGTCATTACACACTGGCGAATTGGCGACGCGATTTATTCGTGCGAATAATTAAAAAAAAATGTAAACCAATTGAAGTCAATGCAAGCTTCCACATCAGTGGCGAATGTGCGAATATGCTCTTTATTTGTTCGCTCTGGTGTCGAATTTTGCAGAGATTCGCAGGCGAACTGCAACATACAATATTTCGCATTTTCAGTTTGCTTATTCGCATCGCGTCGCCAATTTGCCAGTGTGTAATGACCTTTAGTGTATACTTGCGTGGCTCTTAGGGAGCAGGGTGCTAGGTGTTAGCGTGTACCTGTACTTGCGTGGCTCTTAGGGAGCAGCGTGCTAGGTGTTAGCGTGTACCTGTACTTGCGCGCCTCTCTCAGCAGCGTGCTAGGTGTTAGCGTGTACCTGTACTTGCGCGCCTCTCTCAGCAGGATGCTAGGTGTTAGCGTGTACCTGTACTTGCGCGGCTCTCTCAGCAGCGTGCTAGGTACGTGTTAGCGTGTACCTGTATTTGCGCGGTTCTCTCAGCAGGATGCTAGGTGTTAGCGTGTACCTGTACTTGCGCGGCTCTCTCAGCAGCGTGCTAGGTGTTAGCGTGTACCTGTACTTGCGCGGCTCTCTCAGCAGCGTGCTAGGCGAGGGCAGCATTTCGGGCGGAGGAGGCAGGAAGTCGAAGGTGTTGCTGGCCTCGGCGCCCAGAGCCAGGCTGGAGCCGTCGTCCAGACTCAGCTCAGCCATGTCCGGCTCCAGAGAGCTGTGGGAGGAGTCAGGTGTTAGTTTATTGGCTCCAGAGAGCTGTGGGAGGAGTCAGGTGTTAGTTTATGGGCTCCAGAGAGCTGTGGGAGGAGTCAGGCGTTAGTTTATTGGCTCCAGAGAGCTGTGGGAGGAGTCAGGTGTTAGTTTATTGGCTCCAGAGAGCTGTGGGAGGAGTCAGGCGTTAGTTTATTGGCTCCAGAGAGCTGTGGGAGGAGTCAGGTGTTAGTTTATTGGCTCCAGAGAGCTGTGGGAGGAGTCAGGCGTTAGTTTATTGGCTCCAGAGAGCTGTGGGAGGAGTCAGGCGTTAGTTTATTGGCTCCAGAGAGCTGTGGGAGGAGTCAGGCGTTAGTTTATTGGCTCCAGAGAGCTGTGGGAGGAGTCAGGCGTTAGTTTATTGGCTCCAGAGAGCTGTGGGAGGAGTCAGGTGTTAGTTTATTGGCTCCAGAGAGCTGTGGGAGGAGTCAGGCATTAGTTTATTGGCTCCAGAGAGCTGTGGGAGGAGTCAGGCGTTAGTTTATTGGCTCCAGAGAGCTGTGGGAGGAGTCAGGCGTTAGTTTATTGGCTCCAGAGAGCTGTGGGAGGAGTCAGGCATTAGTTTATTGGCTCCAGAGAGCTGTGGGAGGAGTCAGGCATTAGTTTATTGGCTCCAGAGAGCTGTGGGAGGAGTCAGGCGTTAGTTTATTGGCTCCAGAGAGCTGTGGGAGGAGTCAGGCGTTAGTTTATTGGCTCCAGAGAGCTGTGGGAGGAGTCAGGCGTTAGTTTATTGGCTCCAGAGAGCTGTGGGAGGAGTCAGGCATTAGTTTATTGGCTCCAGAGAGCTGTGGGAGGAGTCAGGCATTAGTTTATTGGCTCCAGAGAGCTGTGGGAGGAGTCAGGCGTTAGTTTATGGGCTCCAGAGAGCTGTGGGAGGAGTCAGGCGTTAGTTTATTGGCTCCAGAGAGCTGTGGGAGGAGTCAGGCGTTAGTTTATTGGCTCCAGAGAGCTGTGGGAGGAGTCAGGCGTTAGTTTATTGGCTCCAGAGAGCTGTGGGAGGAGTCAGGCATTAGTTTATTGGCTCCAGAGAGCTGTGGGAGGAGTCAGGCGTTAGTTTATGGGCTCCAGAGAGCTGTGGGAGGAGTCAGGCGTTAGTTTATTGGCTCCAGAGAGCTGTGGGAGGAGTCAGGCATTAGTTTATTGGCTCCAGAGAGCTGTGGGAGGAGTCAGGCGTTAGTTTATTGGCTCCAGAGAGCTGTGGGAGGAGTCAGGTGTTAGTTTATTGGCTCCAGAGAGCTGTGGGAGGAGTCAGGTGTTAGTTTAGTGGCTCCAGAGAGCTGTGGGAGGAGTCAGGCGTTAGTTTATTGGCTCCAGAGAGCTGTGGGAGGAGTCAGGTGTTAGTTTATTGGCTCCAGAGAGCTGTGGGAGGAGTCAGGCGTTAGTTTATTGGCTCCAGAGAGCTGTGGGAGGAGTCAGGTGTTAGTTTATTGGCTCCAGAGAGCTGTGGGAGGAGTCAGGTGTTAGTTTAGTGGCTCGGAGAGACGCCTGGGTTCAGTTCAACGTCAGATAAGTGGTTGTCTTTAGTCATCATGAACTATACCAGGTAGGGATGCACCGAAAGGGACTTTCTTGGCCGAAACCGAATACCGAATATAAGAAACAGTTGGCCGAAAACCGAATACCGAATAACCGAAAAGATTTAATATTGTATATATTTTTGCCTACCATTGCCGTACCTTAAAGCTACCTGATTTATGGTTATGGCAAAACTTGACTTCAATAATAATCACTGTTATGGGTCCACAAAACATTTATTCAGCTCTTTTGAATGCATTAATTGCATAAACTATTCCGAAAATGCTTTTTTAGCCATTTTCTGCCGAATATTTTCTGCGGCCGAATATTCGGTGCATCACTAATACCAGGGGTAGGCAACCTTAGGCACGGGTGCCAACATTTTCTCTTAAATGTAAATGTATATAAAAAGGTTTAAAGTCAAATTAAGTCCACTCACATCTGTATGCAAATTACATCCCTGCACATAATTCTACATTCATTTAAAGTCACATTCATTGAACTCTGACTGGAGACTGGAGAGACAGTGGTACAGATACAAATGTAGTCTATAAATCATACATGCTGATGTGAAAGAAAATGTTTTTTTTAAAGAAGGAGAAAAAAATAAAGTTGTGTGTATTATGAACAATCAGAATCGGATGGAAATATATAATTTGGATGTGGTGGGTAAATGTACTGTATTATTTATTTGTATTCTCGTATATGTGATGTACTGTCTTGCCTTGTGGGCCACGAGCCTGTAATAAAGTTTATATATAAACAGCCCTGCACATAACCGGTGCGCCAGTGTCATCAAAATGTTTGCTGCGCGGAAGATCAAAGGCATGCGAGGTAACGCTTCTGCTTTACCGAGAGCTGAGACAGGAACTTAGATCAGAGAATCCTGAGACAACATTATGGCGCACACAGCCAGCCACTCACATGGAGACTCTATATATGTCCTATAAGTAGAACTTAATAAAGTAAAGTTAGTAAATAAAACTAGCGTTGAACTCATCATTACAAGTGTCTCTTATTTTGGAGAGGAGCTCAGAGCAGGAGGAAGTCAGTTTTGGTTGTAAACAAGCTGCCATGACCTTGCTCTGTCCATAGTTCTATATTTACGATATGAAAACCTTGCTCTGTCCATAGTTCTATATTTACGATATTAAAACCTTGCTCTGTCCATAGTTCTATATTTACGATATTAAAACCTTGCTCTGTCCATAGTTCTATATTTACGATATTAAAACCTTGCTCTGTCCATAGTTCTATATTTACGATATTAAAACCTTGCTCTGTCCATAGTTCTATATTTACGATATGAAAACCTTGCTCTGTCCATAGTTCTATATTTACCATATTAAAACCTTGCTCTGTCCATAGTTCTATATTTACCATATTAAAACCTTGCTCTGTCCATAGTTCTATATTTACGATATGAAAACCTTGCTCTGTCCATAGTTCTATATTTACCATATTAAAACCTTGCTCTGTCCATAGTTCTATATTTACCATATTAAAACCTTGCTCTGTCCATAGTTCTATATTTACGATATTAAAACCTTGCTCTGTCCATAGTTCTATATTTACGATATGAAAACCTTGCTCTGTCCATAGTTCTATATTTACGATATGAAAACCTTGCTCTGTCCATAGTTCTATATTTACCATATTAAAACCTTGCTCTGTCCATAGTTCTATATTTACCATATTAAAACCTTGCTCTGTCCATAGTTCTATATTTACGATATGAAAACCTTGCTCTGTCCATAGTTCTATATTTACGATATTAAAACCTTGCTCTGTCCATAGTTCTATATTTACCATATGAAAACCTTGCTCTGTCCATAGTTCTATATTTACGATATTAAAACCTTGCTCTGTCCATAGTTCTATATTTACGATATTAAAACCTTGCTCTGTCCATAGTTCTATATTTACGATATTAAAACCTTGCTCTGTCCATAGTTCTATATTTACGATATTAAAACCTTGCTCTGTCCATAGTTCTATATTTACGATATTAAAACCTTGCTCTGTCCATAGTTCTATATTTACGATATTAAAACCTTGCTCTGTCCATAGTTCTATATTTACGATATGAAAACCTTGCTCTGTCCATAGTTCTATATTTACCATATTAAAACCTTGCTCTGTCCATAGTTCTATATTTACGATATTAAAACCTTGCTCTGTCCATAGTTCTATATTTACGATATTAAAACCTTGCTCTGTCCATAGTTCTATATTTACGATATTAAAACCTTGCTCTGTCCATAGTTCTATATTTACGATATGAAAACCATGCTCTGTCCATAGTTCTATATTTACGATATTAAAACCTTGCTCTGTCCATAGTTCTATATTTACGATATTAAAACCTTGCTCTGTCCATAGTTCTATATTTACGATATTAAAACCTTGCTCTGTCCATAGTTCTATATTTACGATATGAAAACCTTGCTCTGTCCATAGTTCTATATTTACCATATTAAAACCTTGCTCTGTCCATAGTTCTATATTTACGATATTAAAACCTTGCTCTGTCCATAGTTCTATATTTACGATATTAAAACCTTGCTCTGTCCATAGTTCTATATTTACGATATTAAAACCTTGCTCTGTCCATAGTTCTATATTTACGATATGAAAACCATGCTCTGTCCATAGTTCTATATTTACCATATGAAAACCTTGCTCTGTCCATAGTTCTATATTTACGATATTAAAACCTTGCTCTGTCCATAGTTCTATATTTACGATATGAAAACCTTGCTCTGTCCATAGTTCTATATTTACCATATGAAAACCTTGCTCTGTCCATAGTTCTATATTTACCATATGAAAACCTTGCTCTGTCCATAGTTCTATATTTACGATATTAAAACCTTGCTCTGTCCATAGTTCTATATTTACGATATTAAAACCTTGCTCTGTCCATAGTTCTACATTTACCATATGAAAACCTTGCTCTGTCCATAGTTCTATATTTACGATATGAAAACCTTGCTCTGTCCATAGTTCTATATTTACCATATGAAAACCTTGCTCTGTCCATAGTTCTATATTTACGATATGAAAACCTTGCTCTGTCCATAGTTCTATATTTACGATATGAAAACCTTGCTCTGTCCATAGTTCTATATTTACGATATTAAAACCTTGCTCTGTCCATAGTTCTATATTTACGATATGAAAACCTTGCTCTGTCCATAGTTCTATATTTACGATATGAAAACCTTGCTCTGTCCATAGTTCTATATTTACGATATGAAAACCTTGCTCTGTCCATAGTTCTATATTTACGATATTAAAACCTTGCTCTGTCCATAGTTCTATATTTACCATATGAAAACCTTGCTCTGTCCATAGTTCTATATTTACGATATGAAAACCTTGCTCTGTCCATAGTTCTATATTTACCATATGAAAACCTTGCTCTGTCCATAGTTCTATATTTACGATATGAAAACCTTGCTCTGTCCATAGTTCTATATTTACGATATGAAAACCTTGCTCTGTCCATAGTTCTATATTTACGATATTAAAACCTTGCTCTGTCCATAGTTCTATATTTACGATATGAAAACCTTGCTCTGTCCATAGTTCTATATTTACCATATTAAAACCTTGCTCTGTCCATAGTTCTATATTTACGATATTAAAACCTTGCTCTGTCCATAGTTCTATATTTACGATATTAAAACCTTGCTCTGTCCATAGTTCTATATTTACGATATTAAAACCTTGCTCTGTCCATAGTTCTATATTTACGATATGAAAACCATGCTCTGTCCATAGTTCTATATTTACGATATTAAAACCTTGCTCTGTCCATAGTTCTATATTTACGATATTAAAACCTTGCTCTGTCCATAGTTCTATATTTACGATATTAAAACCTTGCTCTGTCCATAGTTCTATATTTACGATATGAAAACCTTGCTCTGTCCATAGTTCTATATTTACCATATTAAAACCTTGCTCTGTCCATAGTTCTATATTTACCATATTAAAACCTTGCTCTGTCCATAGTTCTATATTTACGATATTAAAACCTTGCTCTGTCCATAGTTCTATATTTACGATATTAAAACCTTGCTCTGTCCATAGTTCTATATTTACGATATGAAAACCATGCTCTGTCCATAGTTCTATATTTACCATATGAAAACCTTGCTCTGTCCATAGTTCTATATTTACGATATTAAAACCTTGCTCTGTCCATAGTTCTATATTTACGATATGAAAACCTTGCTCTGTCCATAGTTCTATATTTACCATATGAAAACCTTGCTCTGTCCATAGTTCTATATTTACCATATGAAAACCTTGCTCTGTCCATAGTTCTATATTTACGATATTAAAACCTTGCTCTGTCCATAGTTCTATATTTACGATATTAAAACCTTGCTCTGTCCATAGTTCTACATTTACCATATGAAAACCTTGCTCTGTCCATAGTTCTATATTTACGATATGAAAACCTTGCTCTGTCCATAGTTCTATATTTACCATATGAAAACCTTGCTCTGTCCATAGTTCTATATTTACCATATGAAAACCTTGCTCTGTCCATAGTTCTATATTTACGATATGAAAACCTTGCTCTGTCCATAGTTCTATATTTACGATATTAAAACCTTGCTCTGTCCATAGTTCTATATTTACGATATGAAAACCTTGCTCTGTCCATAGTTCTATATTTACGATATGAAAACCTTGCTCTGTCCATAGTTCTATATTTACCATATGAAAACCTTGCTCTGTCCATAGTTCTATATTTACGATATGAAAACCTTGCTCTGTCCATAGTTCTATATTTACGATATGAAAACCTTGCTCTGTCCATAGTTCTATATTTACCATATGAAAACCTTGCTCTGTCCATAGTTCTATATTTACCATATGAAAACCTTGCTCTGTCCATAGTTCTATATTTACCATATGAAAACCTTGCTCTGTCCATAGTTCTATATTTACCATATGAAAACCTTGCTCTGTCCATAGTTCTATATTTACGATATTAAAACCTTGCTCTGTCCATAGTTCTATATTTACGATATTAAAACCTTGCTCTGTCCATAGTTCTATATTTACGATATTAAAACCTTGCTCTGTCCATAGTTCTATATTTACGATATGAAAACCTTGCTCTGTCCATAGTTCTATATTTACCATATTAAAACCTTGCTCTGTCCATAGTTCTATATTTACCATATGAAAACCTTGCTCTGTCCATAGTTCTATATTTACCATATTAAAACCTTGCTCTGTCCATAGTTCCATATTTACGATATGAAAACCTTGCTCTGTCCATAGTTCTATATTTACCATATGAAAACCTTGCTCTGTCCATAGTTCTATATTTACGATATGAAAACCTTGCTCTGTCCATAGTTCTAACTTTCATTTAATTTCATTCTAAGCTTTCATTAGAGCTGTGGTACTCTCGCATGATAATAATAATAATTAATTTTATTTATATTGCACTTTTCATTCACAAGGAATCCCAGACTGCTACATGGTTAAAAAATCTATCATAAAAGGTTAAAAACAGGGTTAACAAATGCAGACCAGCCTCTCGTCTGTAGCGAAAATATGAAGAACGTTTTTTTGCTACTCGCCAATGAAAACCATGCAAACTGAAACAACAACATTAGGAGAGTAATTCCTTCTATCTGTGTTGGAGTGCCTCTAGGGGCTGCATGGTTTATGTCACGTATGTATGTATTTGTTTTTGTGTCCAGATACTCCGTCCAGGACAGGCTTCAGATCTGAACCCTTTTTATTCGGCGTTAGGAACCTGTTTCGACCGCATGCCCTCTATGCTGACGTCGACCCCAGGCAGGGTTCGAACCCACGGCCTTCCGCATGAAAGACATATGCTCTGTCTAGCCACTACACTAGTAACCTCGCCTCACCAGGCTTTCCACCGCCTCGGAGGAAAGCTTCAAACGTCCGTATGATCCTGTCGGGAGCGGATGATATCGTTACGTCATGTTGTAGTATTGTTTTGTAGTCATCAGGATGATATCGTTACGTCATGTTGTAGTATTGTTTTGTAGTCATCAGGATGATATCGTTACGTCATGTTGTAGTATTGTTTTGTAGTCATCAGGATGATATCGTTACGTCATGTTGTAGTATTGTTTTGTAGTCATCAGGATGATATCGTTACGTCATGTTGTAGTATTGTTTTGTAGTCGACAGGATGATATCGTTACGTCATGTTGTAGTATTGTTTTGTAGTCATCAGGATGATATCGTTACGTCATGTTGTAGTATTGTTTTGTAGTCATCAGGATGATATCGTTACGTCATGTTGTAGTATTGTTTTGTAGTCATCAGGATGATATCGTTACGTCATGTTGTAGTATTGTTTTGTAGTCATCAGGATGATATCGTTACGTCATGTTGTAGTATTGTTTTGTAGTCGACAGGCAGGAACAACAGGCGGCGTTAGCATACGGCAAGCGAAAAGCGAAATGCCAAAAAAAAAAATAGGATTCTGAATATTCTTATCTCGCCCCGTATCTTTGAGGATGCGCTAGGACGGCCACAGCCGTCCAAGACACCTCTCGGATCGAATCCTGAGGCGTCGTATGTAAAAATTGTGTCAACCAACCTGTCCTCGCTGCTGGTCCTGCGCTTGGCGCTGGCGTGCTTCCCTCCGCTGCTCCCCCCTCCTCCTCCTCCTCCTCCAGGGGCCCCCTGGGACCCCCCCAGGGCCCCTCCGGACACACCCCCCTTCCCTCCGTTCTGGGTCATCTTCACCTTGGACATGATTGACATGTAATGAAAACGTTTCTGGCACAGCATAGAATGATACAAACACAATATACACAATATACACACCCCCCAGCTATGGGACGTACGAACATATTCGTACCCCCCAGCTATGGGATGTACGAACATATTTTCGTACCCCCCAGCTATGGGATGTACGAACATATTCGTACACCCCCCCCCCCCCCCTGTGATTGGACCATAGCAGTTTGGGGAGGGGCTTAGCTAGAGGTCAATTCACGTGCACTCACACTTTTCTTTCCTTTATCTAATAATACAAGTTCAAACTCCAGTTCACCTTGCCCCCGGCAGAGGAAGACGACCCCGAACCTCCTCCTCCTCCTTTGAAGAGGACTTTACCCCCGCCTCCTACTCCTCCCACTCCGTCGTCCAATGAGAGCCCGCCGCCTCCGGCCAGGCGCACCAGGACTCCGCCCCCTCCTCCCTTCCTCTTATTGGTCAGGGTCTCCTTGGGGCGGACCGCCGCCTCCTGCTGCTGGGGGGAGTGGCCACTGCTGCGCCCGCCCCCTCCCCCTCCCCCCGGCCCCTCAGAGGAGGAGGAGGGGTCGCCCCCACTTCCTCCCAACATGGCCGCCTTGGCGCCTCTCTGCACAGACAGACAGACAGACAGACAGACAGACAGACAGACGGACAGACCGTTATTGAACCCATCGGGGAAATTCAGTTATGAAACTCAGGAAGAATACTGAGAATCAGACCCATCTGAGTTGTACTGTACTGTACTGTACTGTACTGTACTGTACTGTACTGTACTGTACTGTACTGTACTGTACAAGCTCTCCTCCCTGGCCACTGTGTGTGTGTGTGTGTGTGTGTGTGTGTGTGTGTGTGTGTGTGTGTGTGTGTGTGTGTGTGTGTGTGTGTGTGTGTGTGTGTCTGCAGTGACAACAGTGACACTTGGTGGTCAACAAACTCTGTTCCCGTACTCAGACAAACATGCAGACAGTACTCAGACACACGGACACACATTGCTCAAAAATACAACGAATTTAAAATAAAACACCGCTAATAAAGGGTGAAAGTGGTAAATGAGTGAAGTTTCTACAACTTGGTGGACATTCATTTTTTTGGCCAATATAATAACAGGCTTTCAACATCATGAAACTGTCTTTGTTTTGGTTTGAAAATACATGTAGCTTTTTAATCAAAGATAAATAATAATAATAATAATAATAAAGATAGTTGGGTTAGTCAAGTCTTTGACTAGTTTGACTAGCTGCCTTCAACACACAAAATGCAGAGCAAACTAACTTTCCAGGACCCTGAATAAATTCCATGTTTAGATTAATACTAAAACTTTTCAGATGTTGTCAAAAATGTCAAAAACTAAAATGTAATTTTATACAAAAAGACTAAAGTGACTAGTAAAAACAAAATCAAAATGTGCGGTCACAATCTCCAATCATGCATCTCCAGTCCAATGTGGCTTTAAGCTTCATTTTTGGTTGGCAGACAATTTTTTTTTGTGGGTCCCTTTTTTTGCTTATTTTCATTAGTTTGGGTCCCCGGGGGCTAAAAATGAATCTCTAATCTCTCTTTGTGGGTCCCGGGGGCTAAAAATGAATCTCTAATCTCTCTTTGTGGGTCCCGGGGGGCTAAAACAGTTCAGACGTACCTCTCTCTGCTGCTGCACGCTGCGCGCCCAGCAGAAGGACGCGGCGCTCTTCTTGTCCGTGCTGCAGTACGTGATGCCGGCCAGAGGGTACGCCACCTCCCAGTTGAAGTAGCACGACTCCACGGCCGGCTTGAAGCCCTGGAACAGCTTGTCCAGGGACTTGCGGTGCTGACCTCGCTTCACGATCTCGATGACCTTCAGGTGCCACTGCTTCAGCTGCACCGCCAGCTCCAAGCGCCTGGGGAGAGGGGGATTAAACAACTTCAGTGCACTGTGCCTACTGCATGTTACGACCACAATGCAAGGAATAAATGCATTCGCCATGTATCCGAAGGAAGTCTGATCCAATCACTTTTAGATTTACTCCAGTTTAATCCTGAGTTTAAGTTTTGTTGTGTTCAAGATCTGATTTTAAGGCATGTTTAAGCCTCCAGGAAAGTCCGTGTTGAGGTTCTTAATCCACTGATTTTCATTAAAACGTCTTTGTCCTAAAACTGTCCAGTTGGGATTGTGTTGAAAGTCCAGCGCATTTTAGAGCTTCAATGCCGTGAGTCATGAAATGTTGCACAAATCTTGTGGTTGTCTTTTTGGCATTGTCAATATTGTATCTGTGTCGTCCCAGCCCAGTACCTATTGTTTTACCCGGGGAAGGGGGGTTGGGAGGGATGCACGGTTACATCGGTAGCATGATCGGAATGGGTCATATCAGCATCGGGAACGGTCTCAAAATGATACCGATTATTTGAGACTAATTGAACCAATACTATGTGTGTTTTTTTGCTTCCTCATAACGATAGAACTCTGTATAGAGGGTGCTGCTGTATGGCAACGTTCCGATTCAACACAATATTTTCCAACATAACTTGTAACTCTTTTGAACTCAAATTACCTCGACTCATAATTGTATTTGTTTTGTTTTATTTTATTTTTTGATATTTATATTGTTTTTGTTATCTGTGCTTAAATTATTATTATTTTTGTTTCCTACACTGTTCATATTATATGTCAAATATACATGGTTGTTTTTGTATGTCTGTACTCAATTGTTGTTATTTTTTATATTGTTTAATGATGACGATAACTGTGGGGGGAGGGGTGGGGTGAGGAAGAAAAAAAAAAATATATGGTATGTTCAAACTGTACTACACTGTTGAAAACTACTACCAATAAACATATATATATATATATATATATATATATATATGTATATATATATAAATATATATATATATATATATATATATATATATATATATATATATGGTATGTTCAAACTGTACTACACTGTTGAAAACTACTACCAATAAACATATATATATATATATATATATATATATATATGTATATATATATAAATATATATATATATATATATATATATATATATATATATATATATATATGGTATGTTCAAACTGTACTACACTGTTGAAAACTACTACCAATAAACATATATATATATATATATATATATAAAAATGATACAGATTATTTGAATCATTTTTTAATCAATTTTAACCCATTCTGACCTGAGATCAGATTCATACGAGGTTACCACGGGACACACACTGGTCTGATTGACCCATTCTGACCTGAGATCAGATTCTAAAAATGTCAGTCGTTCTTCGAATTTTTCAAAAATAGCAGACCTACAAGCTCGTAGCGCGCCACTCGGTGGCGCGCTATGAGCTTGTAGGTCTGCTATTTTTCAATAGCTAAAGCATGACATGATGCTAACACCAAAATGGGTGCCCGGTCAGAATGGGTTAATGAAAAATCACACCCGTGTGAAGTGAGTGGTGGGTTCCAGACCCACAGGAGCACACCCAGGGTAGCCGGCCTGGTTCCGGCGAGCCTCCCCGCGTCCGAAAACGGTAGAGAAATGACAGAGTTACCGTAGTATCGATATATGATATTATCGTTACATGCCTAGTTGATTGGGTTCATCTCTATTGATGATTGGAAGAAAAAGATCATCATATTTGAACTGCGACTGAACCGTGGCTCAGTGATGTCATGTTGTAGTTTTACAACCACCGCAGTGTGTCTGTTATCACCGTGGCTCAGTGATGTCATGTTGTAGTTTTACAACCACCGCAGTGAGTCTGTTATCACCGTGGCTCAGTGATGTCATGTTGTAGTTTTACAACCACCGCAGTGTGTCTGTTATCACCGTGGCTCAGTGATGTCATGTTGTAGTTTTCCAACCACCAGTGAGTCTGTTATCACCGTGGCTCAGTGATGTCATGTTGTAGTTTTACAACCACCGCAGTGTGTCTGTTATCACCGTGGCTCAGTGATGTCATGTTGTAGTTTTACAACCACCGCAGTGTGTCTGTTATCACCGTGGCTCAGTGATGTCATGTTGTAGTTTTCATGTTGCACCCCTAAAACCAGTAAGACGCGCAAATGCGGGAAGCGAACGCAGCTCGTACATATTAACTCGTACAAGTTAAGTTTTTAACTTAGCCATAACCATATAAGGAGTCCCCAGAGCAGCTATACGTCCAAATATGGAGTGTGTTGCATAAATCACAAACAAATCACTCAGCTCCATATATGGGCACAAAGGTGGGACACACAGACAGACACACACACACACACACACACACACACACACACACACACACACACACACACACAGACAGACATGATCTGCTAGGTCTCATAGTAAGTGCTCACTGCGTTCGCAATAAAGTATAAATAATGTAGATATGGGGTTTCTTGGGCGACAGCGACCGCCCCCCGGCTGACCTTCCGTTGTAAAAGTGCTTGTAAATGTGTCACTTCTGGGCTGAGTGTGTAATTAGTGAGAGACTTAATGAGCTAGCCTCCAGTTTGTTCATGTTCTAGACAAGGATGCTCGTCAGCAGACCTCCGCATACGGGGGACGCAAACAAGACACTGATTATTCCACTCCACTCCCGACATATAAACAAGTTCAGAACACGCACGTACGCAGGCACGTGCGCACGCAGGCACGTACGCAGGCACGTGCGCACGCAGGCACGTACGCAGGCACGTGCGCACGCAGGCACGTACGCAGGCACGTGCGCACGCAGGCACGTGCGCACGCAGGCACGTACGCACGTACGCAGGCACATGCGCACGCAGGCACGTACGCAGTAGAGCTGGGATACCCGACCGAAAACCGACGGGTCCCGTGGGTACCCGACGGGTCGGGCTAGGGTAAGGCTCATTATCATAATTGGTGGTCGGGCTTCGGTTCGGGCCAGCCATGCTGTTGATATATAGAAAAGAAAGTGTAAATATGAATAAAAACGATCCGACTAGTCTGTCTCTCTGTGTGTTTCCTGGTTAACCAGGACGCATGGTGCACTTTAGAGTAGCCTATATATTAAGGTGGTGCAGCGTGACAATGCTCTGTCTGCAAGCAGCAGCACCGCTTGCAACAACGCACGCAAGCTTGCAACGCACGTGCTGCAAGCAGCAGCAGCAACAACAAACGTAGCCCCATGTGAAATTGTAAACCTCAGTCACTACGCTAATTCTGTAGGTCTGAAGCTACAGAATGAGCGTATAGGACTGAGGTTACATAATGGGGCGCAGCTGGAAGAACCACTGAAGAGAGGAGGACGGCGTTAGCTTAGGTTGAACTCACCCACGGCGGATGCGATCCTCCTCCTCCATGACAACATGTAAACCGCGATTTTTGGATTAATATAAATAGTTTGATTTATTAGATGTTGTGAACAGTGAAGAGTTGAGTATGAGTAAATAACTCGATCCTGCCCGTGGACCATCGCAAATTAGGCTACCAATAATCGCCTCCCGCTGGCGCGGATTGTTTGATTGAATAGCAGTTTGCAACTTTGCATGAACAAGCTGTGTGGATTAAATATTGCCAATGCAGAGTTGCCGAGTGTGTGTGTGTGTGTGTGTGTGTGTGTGTGTGTGTGTGTGTGTGTGATAATGACTGTGTGTATGCATCAGACTGCGCACAGTGCTGTGCAGTGTGCTTTGTAGTGTACACGGCGTGTCAGTTATTTATACTATAGCTATTTATTAATCAACGTAGTAGGCTATGATATAAAACGGACCCCTTTCATGGTATAATTTACAAGACATATAGTGTGGCATAATATGTCTAAAGGTAACAGCCAGGCAAGCTGTATGCTGTCAGTGTATTAAAGTGCCTTCCTCAAAGAAAAATGAAGGGGGAAAAGTGTCGGGTATCGGGCACGGGCCGGGCGCATATATTAATAATTAAGGTCGGGCTCGTTTCGGTTTTGACACAAAGCTGTCGGTGACGGGTTCGGTTCTGGTAGTATAAAGTCGGCCCGATCCCACCTCTAGTACGCAGGCACGTGCGCACGCAGGCACGTACGCAGGCACGTGCGCACGCAGGCACGTACGCAGGCACGTGCGCACGCAGGCACGTACGCAGGCACGTGCGCACGCAGGCACGTACGCAGGCACGTGCACGTACGCAGGCACGTGCGCACGCAGGCACGTACGCAGGCACGTACGCAGGCACGTGCGCACGCACACATGCGTGCACATATATCAACACAGCAGTGCATCTCAATGCGTGGCTGTTTTGTGTGGATGTATGGAAATCATCATGCATAATATCTATGCACCTCCGCATGCATAAATACATATTTTTACATGCAGTTACTTCAAACGCGTAGGAGGAGGATGGGGGGGGGAGGGGGAGGGAGGCCCCGAAGCCTTTCTATAATAAAAAACAAATAGGTCTGTATTTCTCTGCTTAACCCATCTTGATCTGAGAACAGATTCTACAAATGTCTTCTAAATCATGACAGTTTTCTGAAAAAACCCTATGTTTCTATATGTCAGTGGTTCTCAAACTATTTCATGTCAAGGACCCCCAAAAGATGATATGTAATTAGCCGCCGACCCCCCCCCCCCCCCCCCCATCTGAAAATATGTGGTTCCAGGGACCCCCCCCCCTCCCAGAAGCAAAGACTTGAGTTAAAAATGTTCACTCTGAAAGAATATATATTGAAAGCACTACGAGCTTGTAGATCTGTTATTTTTTCCCCCAAGAGCTAAAAGCACAACATGATGCTTAATGAAACGTCCAGAATGGTTTAACCCATTCTGACCTGAGATCAGATTCTAAAAAAAAATGTCTGTTTGAAAATGACAGTTTTCTGAAAAAGCCGTGTTTCTATGACAGTCGTTCTTCGATTTTTCCACAAAAAAAAATAGCAGACCTACAAGCTCGTAGCGCGCCACTCGGTGGCGCGCTACGAGCTTGTAGATCTAGCTATTTTTCCAATAGCTAAAAGCATAGCGTAATGCTATAACACCAAAAGGAGTTCCCGCTCCAGAATGGGTTATAAGTGAACCAGATGAGTTGCTCCAGTCGACTCCGACAGAGACTGACATCACAAAACAAAAGACAATCCTCTGGAAAGAAAGAAAGAAAGAAATAAATAAATACGCCTCCGTTATCTCTTCTGAAACAAAATGTTCAACAGAGTGGAAAATAAAAGTCCCCGACACTAGGCGCTCGGAGGGGCTACACCATAATACCACAGGGAGGAACGGGCGGCGGAGCCAAGAGATTATTGTAATTTATTAGTGTATACTGTATAGCAGCAATAAGTGCCCCTGGAGAAATGTATACTGTATACATTACACTGAAGAAAGGCCGCCGTTAACCCATTCTGACCGGGAACCCGTTTCGGTGTTAGCATCATGTTATGCTTTACCTATTGAAAAATAGCAGACCTACAAGCTCGTAGCGCGCCACCGAGTGGCGCGCTATGAGCTTGTAGGTCTGCTATTTTTGAAAAATTCGAAGAACGACTGACATTTTTAGAATCTGATCTCGGGTCAGAATGGGTTCATCAGACCAGCGTGTGTCCCGTGGAAACCTCGTATGAATCTGATCTCAGGTCAGAATGGGTTAAACCAATTTAGACCTGAGGCCGATTCTTACAAAATGTCATGACGTTTTTTTCTGTAAAAACCTTATGTTTCTGTGTGTGTGTCGGTGGTGCTCAACCTTTTTTCACATCATAAGTAAGGACCCCCAGTATTATCTGAATTTGGCTGTGGAGGGTTAAATCAGTACCTCTGGGGTCTCATGGAGGGTTAAATCTGTACCTCTGGGGGCTCATAAGGGTTAAATCTGTACCTTTGGGGGCTCATGGAGGGTTAAATCTGTACCTCTGGGGGCTCATAAGGGTTAAATCTGTACCTCTGGGGTCTCATGGAGGGTTAAATCAGTACCTCTGGGGGCTCATAAGGGTTAAATCAGTACCTTTAGGGGCTCATGGAGGGTTAAATCAGTACCTTTGGGGGCTCATGGTGGGGTCTCATGGAGGGTTAAATCAGTACCTTTGGGGGCTCATGGAGGGTTAAAGCTGTACCTTTAGGGGCTCATGGAGGGTTAAATCTGTACCTTTAGGGGCTCATGGTGGGGTCTCATGGAGGGTTAAATCAGTACCTTTAGGGGCTCATGGAGGGTTAAATCTGTACCTTTAGGGGCTCATGGTGGGGTCTCATGGAGGGTTAAATCAGTACCTTTGGGGGCTCATGGAGGGTTAAATCTGTACCTCTGGGGTCTCATGGAGGGTTAAATCAGTACCTTTAGGGGCTCATGGTGGGTTAAATCTGTACCTCTGGGGGCTCATGGAGGGTTAAATCAGTACCTCTGGGGGCTCATAAGGGTTAAATCTGTACCTCTGGGGGCTCATGGAGGGTTAAATCAGTACCTTTAGGGGCTCATGGTGGGTTAAATCTGTACCTCTGGGGGCTCATGGAGGGTTAAATCAGTACCTTTAGGGGCTCATAAGGGTTAAATCTGTACCTCTGGGGGCTCATGGAGGGTTAAATCAGTACCTTTAGGGGCTCATAAGGGTTAAATCTGTACCTCTGGGGGCTCATAAAGGTTAAATCAGTACCTTTGGGGGCTCATGGAGGGGTCTCATGGAGGGTTAAATCTGTACCTTTGGGGGCTCATGGTGGGGTCCAGGACGGCCAGCCTCCAGAGGACCACCATCTCGTCACACATGCTGGCGCAGGCGTGAGCCGCCACCTCCGATTGGCCGTTGCTGCGTCCCGTGTGACCGCTGGCGCTGCTGTGAGAGGCCGACGTGCGCACGCTGTACCACCAGCCAATGATCTGAGGGGGAGGGGGAGGAGTTAGTTATCACACAGCCAATGATCTGAGGAGGGGGAGGAGTTAGTTGACATGGCTGTTCATACAGCCATGTCATACTCCAGTTTTAGGTGAGTAGCAACTGAGGTCAGATCATCAGGGTCATGATGTCATGTTGTAGTTTTCATGTTGTACTTCATAATAAAAGCCTGGGCAGGGCATACGACCGAGGCCAGATCAACAGGGCTGTTTGTGTCACCTGACTTTAGCTCCAGGGATCAATACAAGGTTTAATCTCATCTTAATAGGCTTAGGAAATTAAGCCCCACAAATGGAGACCCTCCAGGAATACGCTGACTGCAGCCAACGCTCCGTGCAGTCGCGCGTGTCTGTTTGCATGCGTGTGTGTGTGTATGTGCTTGCACGAACGTGTGTGTGTGTGTGTGTACATGGGTGCATTTTGCACTCTCTGACCAAACTAGTTAAATTCTCAAGAACGACATATTAACGATTAATTCATTATTCATGTTATTATCACAACAAAAGGAACGGGCAGGTGTGTATGTTTGTGAGTGTGCACGTGTGTGTGTGTGTGTGTGTGTGTGTGTGTGTGTGTGTGCGCGTGCGTGCGCACGTGCAAGTGTGCGTGCGTTCGCGCGTCAGTTGATTCTTCATATCCATACGACCGGGAGGATGATTGGATTAATTTTCAAACACAGCTCTTATATGAGGCGATCTCAAATCCCCCCCATGGAGATTAGGATGCAATTAAAAAGAACATGAACCCGTGGGCTTATAGCGCCCTCTATGGACATCCACGTCATCCACGAGGTACTGTGGCAAAGAAAAACATGGCTACCTGTTCGTAGGTGAGACACTGCTCCGTGAGGATCTCGAGGAGCGGCGCGGCGTTGCTGTCTCGTCTCTTGAACATCTCCCTGACGATGGACAGCAGGTTCCAGATGCCTTCCGGCTCGCGGCCGCGCAGCGGGCGCAGCAGACACGCCCACTCCGCGGCGGCGGGAGGCTCCGTGGACGACAGGTACATGGAGTTCACGTCACTGTGAGAGAAACACGACAGGTAAACACGACAGGTACATGGAGTTCACGTCACTGTGAGGAGAAACACGACAGGTACATGGAGTTCACGTCACTGAGAGAGAAACACGACAGGTACATGGAGTTCACGTCACTGAGAGAGAAACACGACAGGTACATGGAGTTCACGTCACTGAGAGAGAAACACGACAGGTACATGGAGTTCACGTCACTGAGAGAGAAACACGACAGGTACATGGAGTTCACGTCACTGAGAGAGAAACACGACAGGTACATGGAGTTCACGTCACTGAGAGAGAAACACGACAGGTACATGGAGTTCACGTCACTGAGAGAGAAACACGACAGGTACATGGAGTTCACGTCACTGAGAGAGAAACACGACAGGTACATGGAGTTCACGTCACTGAGAGGAGAAACACGACAGGTACATGGAGTTCACATCACTGTGAGGAGAAACACGACAGGTACATGGAGTTCACGTCACTGTGAGGAGAAACACGACAGGTACATGGAGTTCACGTCACTGTGAGGAGAAACACGACAGGTACATGGAGTTCACGTCACTGTGAGGAGAAACACGACAGGTACATGGAGTTCACGTCACTGAGAGAGAAACACGACAGGTACATGGAGTTCACGTCACTGTGAGAGAAACACGACAGGTACATGGAGTTCACGTCACTGTGAGGAGAAACACGACAGGTACATGGAGTTCACGTCACTGTGAGGAGAAACACGACAGGTACATGGAGTTCACGTCACTGTGAGAAACACGACAGGTACATGGAGTTCACGTCACTGTGAGAAACACGACAGGTACATGGAGTTCACGTCACTGTGAGGAGAAACACGACAGGTACATGGAGTTCACGTCACTGTGAGGAGAAACACGACAGGTAAACACGACAGGTACATGGAGTTCACGTCACTGTGAGGAGAAACACGACAGGTACATGGAGTTCACGTCACTGTGAGAAACACGACAGGTACATGGAGTTCACGTCACTGTGAGGAGAAACACGACAGGTACATGGAGTTCACGTCACTGTGAGGAGAAACACGACAGGTACATGGAGTTCACGTCACTGTGAGGAGAAACACGACAGGTACATGGAGTTCACGTCACTGAGAGAGAAACACGACAGGTTGGCGAAAGGGCCTTTCTGTGTGGAGATTGCATGTTCTCCCCGTGTCCCCTAGGGTAGGTACCCTCACATGTTCTCCCCGTGTCCCCCTAGGGTAGGTACCCTCACATGTTCTCCCCGTGTCCCCTAGGGCAGGTACCCTCACATGTTCTCCCCGTGTCCCCTAGGGTAGGTACCCTCACATGTTCTCCCCGTGTCCCCTAGGGTAGGTACCCTCACATGTTCTCCCCGTGTCCCCTAGGGTAGGTACCCTCACATGTTCTCCCCGTGTCCCCTAGGGTAGGTACCCTCACATGTTCTCCCCGTGTCCCCTAGGGTAGGTACCCTCACATGTTCTCCCCGTGTCCCCTAGGGTAGGTACCCTCACATGTTCTCCCCGTGTCCCCTAGGGTAGGTACCCTCACATGTTCTCCCCGTGTCCCCTAGGGTAGGTACCCTCACATGTTCTCCCCGTGTCCCCTATAGGGTAGGTACCCTCACATGTTCTCCCCGTGTCCCCTAGGGTAGGTACCCTCACATGTTCTCCCCGTGTCCCCTAGGGTAGGTACCCTCACATGTTCTTCCCGTGTCCCCTATAGGGTAGGTACCCTCACATGTTCTCCCCGTGTCCCCTAGGGTAGGTACCCTCAGAAAAAACATGCAGTAATCCTGGTCTCTAAACTGCCTCCCCCTGGCCAGCCGGGGCGCCTGATGGAGGGGAAAGGAACTGGTTGGAATAACGTGTTCCTTCCACGCGCTACGTCCATTTACCATTTAGCATTATGTTTTGGTAGCCGAAACAGCCAACCAGTTGAAAAAATGTGCAGATTGATACGAAAGCGTCTTAATGACAGTTTTTACACGTGCTGAAAATAGTCGATGTACAAGGGAGCTTGTAGATCGACTATTTTCAGCGCATGTAACCAAGTCTAAAAAGACTTATACTGGATCTCGTCCACTAGTCCCTTCCTAACGTTTTAGTTTAGTTTGTATTTGTTGATGAAATTGCTGACTAAAACTTTTTTCACGGATGAAATCTAAATAAGAAAATAAGCTGCGATGACTAAAACTAAGACAAAATATACTGACAATTTTGTGTCAACAAAATAAAAAGTAGATTAAATGTTAGACTACTGGAACATCAATAGAACTAAAAGACAAGTCATTTCACGCTTGGTTGTGTGCGGTTGTGTAGCTCTAAACCCAATACTTGATAAAAAACGGACCTTACTCAAATACACAAATCGATTTGCTAAGAATAGCAGATCTACAAGCTCACACTGCGTTGTGTGTAGACCCCACAGAATAGGAATGCTGGTGATTCTGGTTCAACAAAGGTGGCATTTAAAGTTTTGAATGTCACAATATCTTTAACCCATTTAGGCCTGACGTCGAAATTAAAAAAATAAAATGTATTCAAAGATTTGTGCCACATTTTCACGAATTTTTCAAAAAATAGCAGACCTACAAGCTCGTAGTGCGCCACTCGGTGGCGTGCTATGAGCTTGTAGATCTGCTATTTTTCAATAGCTAAATTATAACATAATGTTTAAAACACCAATTGGGGTTCCCACCCAAAATGGGTAAACCACAAATCATGGCATGTAATCTTCCTATGGTCCATAATAATAATAATTATTATTATTATTATTATTATGGTCCATATATCCATCCCTAGAGACTGCTTCTCACTTTAGATGTACAGTCAGTAGGTATCTGTCTGGGTTTATTTATGGGGAAAAAGTTAAACTGCATGAATTATTTACAGATTAATGAACAGAACTTGTAGGGAGGACAAAAAAACCCCCAACAACAACAACTTAAAAGGCTAATTGATTTTGCGAATTAAGTTTTAAGGAGCTGCTTAGAGAGTCATTAAGTGTGTGTGCACAACAGTAACCGCTACATTACCAAACTAATACCACTGCACACTGAATACTGCAATTATGCTAATTCACTTAATGACTTCAAGCTTCTTTCTTGTTTATTTGATATGCATCGTTAGTTGTATACCAGCAACCAGCTGGCCTGTAAAAGTATTTAGACCAGGGGTATTCAATTAGATTAAAGTATTTAGACCAGGGGTATTCAATTAGATTAAAGTATTTAGACCAGGGGTATTCAATTAGATTAGGCCGGGTGCCACAACTTGTAGAATGAATGTGTGTGGGTTGATTTGTGGGTTCTCAAAATGCTTTTTGTGCTCAAACACGAAGATTTATGTATGTTTCCGCACAGTAATGAGCTGTATAGACATATTATCCTGCTATATGAAGAAGATAGGTTGAAAAGTGGTCCTTTAATGATTACCGTCATTATGATGATCTCACAATTAATATCGCACACACCATACCTGTAGCTTTTATTAGCCCTCTTGTTATTCTCAAAAAAAAGAAGATTTTTTTTAATACCACTGACTTAGACTCACCAGAGACGTTTTGGGGCTCCGATGCCAATCCGGGGTTTGGAGAGAGGCGATGTTTTATGCTAGGAATGCACCAATGTATCTATCGGCTATTTACTGCATCTCACCCCTCCCCCCCCCCCCCCCTCTCATGTCACGTCAGTCTACTGTCCCTCTAAAAAAAATAAAGGATGAGAACGATTCCATCCGGATGAGTTTTAACCCCTTTTGGGGCGGGAACCCCTTTTGGTGTTGCTTTTAGCTATTGAAAAATAGCAGATCTACAAGCTCATAGCGCGCCACCGAGTGGCGCGCTATGAGCTTGTAGATCTGCTATGTCTTCTAAAAATGTCTTCTACAGGATGTAGAAGACATTTTTTTAGAATCTGATCTCAGATCAGAATGGAAAACTGTCAGGATGTAGAAGACATTTTTTAGGATCTGATCTCAGGTCAGAATGGGTTTTTTTTAACGTACCTGAAGACGACCGGCGAGGGCCCGCAGAACTTGTGGAGGGTCTTCTTGATGTTGTCACTGAGGGTGGATTCGTCCAGGTACCAGGTACTCTGGTCTGAGGCCGAGGGCCCGGCCGTGGGGTCTGGGGAAACACACATTTACATTTCTTTATTCGAGTCCACACCGTAGGGTCTGGGGAAACACACATTTACATTTCTTTATTCGAGTCCACACAGTAGGGTCTGGGGAAACACACATTTACATTTCTTTATTTGAGTCCACATTTATAAAATACATTATCAAGGGCACAGATATTTTCAGTTGCTTCTGATTATACCACGCACTCGAAACATCACGTGTCTCAGTCCAAACAAGCCCTAAATGTACAGAATATACAGTAGGCAAACACATGAACTTATTCACAGTCACTTCAGTCTGTCTTATTACCAACACCGAAACAAGTAAATCATGGGTACAAAAAGCACCGAGAGAGAGAGAGAGAGAGAGAGAGAGAGAGAGAGAGAGAGAGAGAGAGAGAGAGAATGCATTATTATTAGAAGGCAGGGGGCTGCTGCTGTAACTAGCCAGAGATAGACAGGACGAGAGTGCCCCCTGCAGACCAATGTCAGTAATGCAGGCAGAGAGCATGAACTGAACAATGAACCAACAATGAAACAACAATACTAGTGTATTATGAAGACTTCAAGTTGTCTAAATCAGTGCTTCTGATCTCCATCTTTTTCATGTCAAGGACCCCCACATTGACATGTGTATATGCCTGGGGACCCCCATAAGAGAAGATGGCTCTAGCGACTATCAGGAATTATCAATTTCAATTTCAGACTTCCGCCGTAGTCTGAAAACCCACCTTTTCAGACTCCATCATGGCCCATAGCACTTACCCCTCCCCCTTAGATAGCATTTGATACAGACTTATAGCATGTTATGTAGACAGCACTATAATTGCATTGTATGTAGTCATAGTACAGATGTATAGCATAGTAGTATAGATGTATAGTTTACATGTATAGTTTCATTATATAGATATTCCACTGTTACGTTCTTAGCTTACGCATGTTTCATGATAAATGCTTTTTATGTGACGTATTCCCATGCTTTTTTGTTCTTGCTTAATGTAAGTCGCTCTGGATTGAGAGCGTCTGCTAAATGCCTACATTCTAAATTGTAAATTGTATCAACGGTTTAAATTCCAAGGACCACTAGTTTGACATGCTTTTAGGCTACGGAGAACTATTTAATGGCATTTCTATCTCTGGGAACCCCAATTTATATTGTAAGATCAATGTTAATTTAACTCTGTGTAGGCCTGTGCAAAAAAAAAAATCAGTTCAATTTTGGGGTTTGTCTTTTATGAAATATCCTTCTGAACATTCCTTCTATAGCGCAAACTCCAGCTTTTCACCGGAGAATATGAAATAAATGCTTAAACATGTAGCTATAGGTGTAATGTTAGAGACCACAGAAGACATGTGAATATGAAATAAATGCTTAAACATGTAGCTAGGTGTAATGTTAGAGACCACAGAAGACATGTAAATATGAAATAAATGCTTAAACATGTAGCTAGGTGTAATGTTAGAGTCCACAGAAGACATGTAAATATGAAATAAATGCTTAAACATGTAGCTAGGTGTAATGTTAGAAAAAACAGAAGACATGTACATATAAAATAAATGCTTAAACATGTAGCTAGGTGTAATGTTAGAGAAGTGAACCTTTTCAAGCCTGTTTTCTCAACTCTCTGTTTCTCTGCCAGACATTACTCTATAAGCCATATCTCCTAAACTGGTAGGTCAAACTGAACCACCGATATGTCAATTTGAAGCTATGATTCCCTGCTTTCACATGACAAATTCAAATTTAGTCACAAATGATGGAGAAGGGGTCAGGACAGCGAGGCCTTTTTCGGGGAGGGGTCAGAATAAATTATGGAATTAAACTGTTGTTCGTCTCAACTACTCAGTTGTCGTTAACTTGGTACCTGGCGCTCCACACACTGTGTCGATGGAACTATTAGGGTTACATTATGTTTATATCGTGTTAAACGGCTGTAGGTTTGTACCTGGCGCTCCACACACTGTGTCGATGGAACTATTAGGGTTACATTATGTTTATATCGTGTTAAACGGCTGTAGGTTTGTACCTGGCGCTCCACACACTGTGTCCATGGAACTATTAGGGTTACATTATGTTTATATCGTGTTAAACGGCTGTAGGTTTGTACCTGGCGCTCCACACACTGTGTCGATGGAACTATTAGGGTTACATTATGTTTATATCGTGTTGAACGGCTGTAGGTTTGTACCTGGCGCTCCACACACGGTGTTGATGGAACTATTAGTGTTACATTATGTTTATATCGTGTTGAACGGCTGTAGGTTTGTACCTGGCGCTCCACACACAGTGTTGATGGCCGTGGACTGAGAAGACAGCAGTTCATCCAGCAGACGCTGAGCTGTGGGCAGGATCTGACCACACAGAGAGAGAGAGAGAGAGAGAGACAGAGTAAACATTAGTACAAACACTGAGCTCCCATCTGACCAGACAGTGGCCTTGTTGTGGTTAGAGTGTCCGCCCTGAAACTGGGAGGTCGGGGGTTCGATCCCCGGCCGGGTCATACCAAAGACTGTAAAAATGGGACTGCTTGGCACTCAGCATCAATGGGTTGGATCGGGGGGTCAAATCAACTAATGATTCCTGAGCGCGGCGCACGCTGCAGCTCAACCGCTCCAAGAGAGACGGGTCAAATGCGGAGATCAGATTCCACAGCGCTAACGTGTCCGACTAATCGTACGACTTTGACCAGACAGAAACAAGAGAGATAGCGAACAGTTGACCTTCATTTATAGTTTCCTCAGTGCACTGCTGTCGTCGTCACAGACCTGACATGCTTTTAGGGCCTATTCACACTCTAGCTTTAGTTTTGATCATGGTGACCCCACTGACCATCGAAGACTACAACATGACGTCACTGAAGAGCGACTCACACATGGCTCTTGTTTTCTTACTAACCACCGTGATAAGGTGGTCACCTTATCACCTCAAACTGGACTATGAACAGGCCTTTAGAATTAAGGCCTATTCATAGTCTGGATTTTCGGTGGTGAGGTGACCACCGCTCCGGTGGTGAGGTGACCACCGGAGCTGAAATAACGTTGAGCGGTGGTGAGTAAAAACAGAGAGAAGGGCTGGAGCGGTGGCGGTGGTTTGCTCTTCACCGCGGCTCAGTGACGTCATGTTGTAGTTCGGTGGTCACTGGTCACCCCACCACCGTAAATCCAGACTATGTATGAGCCTTTAGAGTTGGCTCCACACTTATCACCTCAAACTGCACTATGAAGAGGCCTTTAGAATTAGAGGTGGCTCCAAACTAGCCATCAGATTGAGATAGTTACTGATGCTGCTTCCAAACTGCTCTCAGACATTCTGACGTGTTCGGAGATTAACAGTAGGCATTTAGAGGCGTTTATAATGTCTATGTGGTCTCACTGCTCTGCCCTGGGCCTGTTTCATTAGTCAGCGGGGAGCCATTCACTGAGACTGTTAATGTTAGAGGAATACAAAGCGCCTCCCCATTTCAACGAGCAGAACTCTAATGGCCTCAAGTGACAGATAAACACCTGAGCCTTGGATTCATCACTATCTCACACTTATGCAAGAAACACAGATAACGCACTAGACACTTTAGAACCCAATGGCCTAAATGAAGAACTGAGCCTTTCATGCTTTTTTATAAACATGCCCCTTTTTAGACGGTCCCTGAAATCTTCTGTTTTTTTTGCCCTGAGAGTGTTGTATTGTCTTGTTTCTGATGTACCTCTGTTTTTTATTTTTTCTATATATATTTGGCCACAAGGCCCTTAAATATGCATGTGCACTGTTGTTCCTAAATATTGTTTTTTTAATATCGACGACTCGTAAAGAAAAACGAATTAATTTGTTTGCAACACCCGTTTGTTCCCCAACATGGCAGGTTTAGGGAGGGCTGCATTTGCAGCCAGAGATTAAAATAGGGTGCATTTTGCATCCTAAAATGCAGTTTATAGATGAGGGACGCAATAAAACAACGACCTCTGCATCCACGGGATGCACTAACTGTACTGTTTTTCTAGTTTATTTGTGCTAGCTTTAGTTAAAATAATAATTTCTTCTTCTGTGTTCTACTTCTGTTTTCTACTCTCGTCTCTTGTCTGTCTGACAGACAGACAGACAGACAGACAAGCCCTATAAATCTACACTAATAGCTGAATATAGGAGGGGCTAGCACCCTATAAATCTACACTAATAGCTGAATATAGGAGGGGCTAGCACCCTATAAATCTACACTAATAGCTGAATATAGGAGGGGCTAGCACCCTATAAATCTACACTAATAGCTGAATATAGGAGGGGCTAGCGCCCTATAAATCTACACTAATAGCTGAATGTAAGAGGGGCTAGCACCCTATAAATCTACACTAATAGCTGAATATAGGAGGGGCTAGCACCCCTCAAAAACATGGTGACCCAAACTACGTAATTTTGGGAATGTCTCCACCCTTCGCTCCTTCCCTATGAGTCCGTCTATGACCTTTGAGTAACGCTGATTACTTTGACATTTTGACAGAATTAACACATCTATAACGGACAGAAGTGTGTGTGTGTGTGTGTGTGTGTGTGTGTGTGTGTGTGCACAGCTCTGATTACAGAGCTGGAATAACCCAGTTGGCCACAGTGTGGTCAGTAATGTTAGACTGTGCTACACAGCGTGCGCACGTGCGAGTGTGCGTGTGTCAGCGTGCCAATGCCGGGTCTACTACAGCCAAACAATGCTGCTACTGTCGTATCCACGTGCACACACACACACACACACACACACACACACACACACACACACACACACACTGAACGGCTGAGATAGAAAAGATAGGATATTAAATCAATGCGTTTGGTACACAGATAAAATGTTACATGTTTTTCCTGTTCAGTGTCTGAGACAGTTTTTAGGTAGTTAATGTTGGCCTGAATTGAACTTCGTTTGTTGGGTTTGAAAGCTCATCATTCAGAATTTCAATAATATTTTTATTGGCTTTTTTATAACATACATTACATACAGTACATTCACTCACACACACACACACACACACACACACTTGCACTTGTATATACAAAAAATAAGTATCTAAATAAGAAAAAAGAAAATAAAACATTTGTGTAGTTCTTTAGTTTTCAGTTCAGTTTCTTTTCCCCTTAAACAATAGTCTGTATAGTATTCATCATTCAGAATTGAACTTCGACTTCAACTTGTTTACAGGAGTTTTGAATTGCCGCCGTCCGTAGGCGCTCTTTGAGAGCGGTTTTGTAGGAGTCTAGGGATTCACATTTTCTTAACGGCTGTTGGTAGGGCGTTCCTCATCTTAGTGAGCATAGGAGCGAAATGAAAACAAATAAAAGGGAGGCCCCGCCCACTCCAAACTGTACACAATCACACTCACACAATCACACAATCTCACACAATCACACAATCACTGTACACAAACTGTACACAATCAGTGGATTTATCGCAAGCTTTGGGTCCGTTGACCTTCGTCAGGCATATAGTGGCACAGGAGGGACATGATATTGAACCCCTTGTTTGAGCCCAATCTGGGTTGCACGTGGTCTGTTGAACTACCTCTGGAGTGTGGACGTCGTTGACTTTAAGGAAGTGTTTCCGTGTTGTTGTTTTTCTCACTCACTGACCGTGTGTGTGTGTGCGTGCGTGCATGCGTGCCTGCGTGTGTGTGTGCGTGCGCTACCTGCTGTGGCAGCTCGCTGATGAGGTACTGGGCGAACTTCTGCAGCTGGTCTCTCTGCAGCCTGGAGAGAGACTCACTGACCGGAGCCCTCAGACACACTGCAGACGCCTGGAGAGGATATAATCAATACATAAATGTAGACATACTCTGTTACGTTAAATAAACGAATTCAACGATTTACTTGAGTAAAAGTACAGTAAAGTATCGGCATCATAATGCACTTAAAAGTATTCATTATGCAGCAGAATGTCCCCGTTTCTAGTTTTCAAAATAATGTATGACAATCTTTTGAAAATAGCAGATCTGCTATTTTCAAATGGCAGAAATCTACATATGGGTGACGTGTGTTTTCTAAGTACCAAATGGCAGGGCTGTGTGAAATGGAATGGACTTCCTCTGCATATAAAGGGAATGTGTCCTCTTTTAAATACAATCTGAAAAAAATGGTTGCTTGAAAAACCAAAGCTGCAACCATTCATGATTATATTAGGTGTTTTTCTTTTTGTATGCTGTGTTAGAGAGATTATTAGAGTAAACCTACCCTAATAATAGTTTTATCTAATAGTTTAATCATTTCTTATTCTTACTAGTCTTATTGCGTTTGAAATGTACTCGGTATCTGTATGCTATGTCCTGTATGTGTCAGTCCTGTTTGTATTGTTTGATGTCTGGGCACTGCAGATGGAATTCAGCAAGCTTTGCTAAATCTGGTATATTTACACTGCATTTATAATGTAATGTTCATCAATATACACTGTCCCCACCAAATAAAACAATAAAGTAAATCTACAAAATAACCCGACATGTGCTGTGGGTTAAAACCAACCCGTGCGGCGGGTTAAAAACCAATCCAAAATCATTGTATTTCCATAGACCTGCTCTACGTCTCAGGCAGCCCTGGCCAGGCCTCAGGAGAGGCCCGGTGCAGCCCTGTGGCCCGGTGCTGCCCTGGCCAGGCCTCAGGAGAGGCCCGGTGCTGACGAAGGGAACCGGTCTGTTAATAGGATTATAATAATATCAACCACAGAGAACCGGAGAGCCTCTCCTTATTGGACCAGGAGGCCTGTAGTAGATCACACCGGCTCTCTCCCTATTGGACCAGGAGGCCTGTAGTAGATCACACCGGCTCTCTCCCTATTGGACCAGGAGGCCTGTAGTAGATCACACCGGCTCTCTCCCTATTGGACCAGGAGGCCTGTAGTAGATCACACCCTGCTCTCTCCCTATTGGACCAGGAGGCCTGTAGTAGATCACACCCTGCTCTCTCCCTATTGGACCAGGAGGCCTGTAGATCACACCCTGCTCTCTCCCTATTGGACCAGAAGGCCTGTAGATCTCACCCTGCTCTCTCCCTATTGGACCAGGAGGCCTGTAGATCACACCGGTTCTCCTCCATTCCAGCACAGACGCTGAAATACGGCGATCATAAAAAGGGGATTTGGTTGTTTATTTTCTCGTTTTCCCGGCTGTGCCGTTTAGAAAGTGCTTAGAATGAGCTGTTGACTGAATGCGAGTAATATAATTGTGGTGCGATGTTGAGTATAGGCCGTGTGTGTGCACGCGCGTTGTGTTACGTATGTGTGCACGCGCGTTGTGTTACGTATGTGTGCACGCGCGTTGTGTTACGTATGTGTGCACGCGCGTTGTGTTACGTATGTGTGCACGCGCGTTGTGTTACGTATGTGTGCACGCGCGTTGTGTTATGTGTGCAAGGAAGGTTCAAAGGTTCAAAAATTATAAATAGAATAAACTCTTGACTGAGCCTAATTTTTCCACCGTGATGAACAGAAAGGTCTTCCTAAGCATGTTATTTGCGTGTCAGTGTTGTGGGCTCCTCCCCCAGAGTTAGTGTCAAAGTGTCCTTGAGCAAGACTCTGAACCCCTGATTGCTCCTGATGTGCTGGTTGTTGGTGCCTTGCATGGTTTCCTCCGCCATCGGTGTGTGAATGGGTGAATGTAATGCACAATCTATGTAAAGCGCCTTGGATAAAGGCGCTATATTTGACCATTTTACCATTTAACACACACACACACACACTCTTACGTTGTGTATCCTGAAGAGGCACAGCGCCACCACGTGGGCGCACCACTTGGCGCCAGCGCCGCAGGTGCAGCTACAGGAAGTGATGCGGCAGCGGTCGAACATCACGGCCACGTTGTACGCCCCTTTGGACTGACCCGCCTGGGAGGTCACCACCGTCGCACTGAGGTGGAACCCTGCAGAGAGAGAGAGACTACCGTTACACTGAGGTCACCACCGTCGCACTGAGGTGGAACCGTGCAGAGAGAGAGAGAGAGAGATAGAGAGACTACCGTTACACTGAGGTCACCACCGTCGCACTGAGGTGGAACCGTGCAGAGAGAGAGAGAGAGAGATAGAGAGACTACCGTTACACTGAGGTCACCACCGTCGCACTGAGGTGGAACCGTGCAGAGAGAGAGAGAGAGAGATAGAGAGACTACCGTTACACTGAGGTCACCACCGTCGCACTGAGGTGGAACCGTGCAGAGAGAGAGAGAGAGAGAGATAGAGAGACTACCGTTACACTGAGGTCACCACCGTCGCACTGAGGTGGAACCGTGCAGAGAGAGAGAGAGAGAGAGATAGAGAGACTACCGTTACACTGAGGTCACCACCGTCGCACTGAGGTGGAACCCTGCAGAGAGAGAGAGAGAGAGAGACTACCGTTACACTGAGGTCACCACCGTCACACTGAGGTGGAACCGTGCAGAGAGAGAGAGATAGAGAGACTACCGTTACACTGAGGTCACCACCGTCGCACTGAGGTGGAACCGTGCAGAGAGAGAGAGAGAGAGATAGAGAGACTACCGTTACACTGAGGTCACCACCGTCGCACTGAGGTGGAACCCTGCAGAGAGAGAGAGAGAGAGAGAGAGACTACCGTTACACTGAGGTCACCACCGTCGCACTGAGGTGGAACCCTGCAGAGAGAGATAGAGAGACTACCGTTACACTGGATAACCTGGAGAGATAGAGAGTTAACCTGGGAGGTCAACACCGTCGCACTGAGGTGGAACCCTGCAGAGAGAGAGAGAGAGATAGAGACTACCGTTACACTGAGGTGGAACCCTGGAGAGAGAGAGAGAGAGAGAGAGACTACCCTCACACTGGAGAACCTGGAGAGAGAGACTACCGTCACACTGGAGAACCTGGAGAGAGAGACTACCGTCGCACTGGAGAACCTGGAGAGAGAGAGAGCAGGGCTTAAAGCCCCAAAAAATCCCAAGACTGAAAATGATTTTTTTTTTTTCAAATCTGACTGAAGGCGCTAACGATGCGTCGTCACATCCTGCGCATCAAACGGACCTAACCCGGTGCACAGCGTCGGCTCCCTGCCGTGGAATAAACCTTGTTTTGACCAAAAATACCATCTGGGACAAGACGGAACAGGAGATACAGTTAGAAGGGGTGTTTATTGTGACGAAGATCCAAGATGGCGTGACCCAGTGTTATGACAACAACAGCTAGCAACCCGATGCTAACGTGAGTAGCATTGTGACTTGATCAATCGCAAAGTGCTATAAAAGTGCAATTGCCGCAAGGGCTACGGCTACGGCGTTAAGGCTAGCATTAAATAATCGCTTTTAATTGACGTACGGTATATCCACGCCAACGGCGGATTTTGGGTTCATGTTTTTTGGGTGGCTTTCGCCTTTATTTTATTATTTTTGTAGAGGGCACTGCTATTCAGGATGTGATGGAGGTGATCGATTGTTGTTTCAGATTATTGATCACGACTGTATGTGTGCGAGTGCATTAGGACGGACAGATTAAACGTTCCCTCGTTTAATAGGACCAGAACGGCAGCCAGAGGACTTCTCAGTGCCTGATACGATAAAGTGACGGGTATGTCCATTCATGCAGAACATGACTGACACATTCATATAGTTATTTAACATCCAGAATGTAAATGCAGGCGTTGGTGAGTCTGTCTGACTCACTGAGCTACGAGACAGACAAGGTGTTCTGTCTGGCATTAACCCGTTCTGACCTGAGATCAGATTCTAAAAAATGTTCTTCTCTACATCCTGACAGTTTTCTGAAAAAGCTATGTTTCTAATATGTCAGTCGTTCTTTCGATTTTTCAAAAAATAATAGCAGACCTACAAGCTCGTAGCGCGCCACTCGGTGGCGCACTACGAGCTTGTAGGTCTGCTATTTTTTCAATAGCTAAAGCATAGCACGATGCCGACACCAAAAAGGGGTTCCCGCCAGAATGGGTTAATTATGTGCTAACTGCGTCTTCACGTTTTTTTACTTTTGACAGTGACGGATGCTAAATATACGGTAGCGTTGTCAGGCAGACACCTTGAATCTCTGGAACTTTGGCTAAATGTACGCCATTTACTGTAGACCAGAGCCCCGTTATAAAAGAAAAGAAATAGTCTTCTGAATCCCTACAGTATTCTGAATAACCCGTGTTATTGTATGTGTCAGCGGGTGCTCAACCTCTTTCATGTCAAAGACCGACAGAATTATCTGTATTTGGCCGCGGACCCCCCCCCCCCATCTGAAAACCCACCTTTTCAGACTCCATCATGGCCCATAGCACTTACCCTAAATACCCCCTTAGATGGCATTTCTGTAGACTTGGATAGCATTTGATACAGACTTATAGCACGTTATGTAGACAGCACTATAATTGCATTGTATGTAGTCACAGCACGTCATAGTACATATGTATAGCATAGTATAGTTTGTATGTATAGTTTATATGTATAGTTTCATTATATAGATATTCCACTGTTACGTTCTTAGTTTACGCATGTTTCATGATAAATGTTTTTATGTGATGTATTCCCATGCTTTTGTTCTTGCTTAATGTAAGTCGCTCTGGATTAAGAGCGTCTGCTAAATGCCTAAATTGTAAATTGTAAAATATGTTGACCCCCCCCCGCCAGAAGCTCTGAAAGAATATATATTAAAATATTTGCGCCACATTATTCACGATTTAAAAAAAAATAGCAAACCTACACGCTCGTAGCTTGTAGATCTGCTATTTTTCAATAGATGGTTAAAACACCAAAAGGGGGGTTTCCCGCCCAGAATGTGTCAAGGGCGATCTGCACTATACCGTTGCACGCCGGGGGGGGGGGGGGGGGGGTCTCCTGCGCTGAAAATAGCAGATCTGCAAGCTCAGAAGGAACCACGGCGCAATGAGCCCTGAGCGTGTTAGATCTGCTAAAAGCCTCCAGTTATAAAGAGTGAAGCAGCCTTCGGTTACCAAGCAGGAGGAGTCAAAGAGAGAGAGAGAGAGAGAGAGAGAGAGAGAGAGAGAGAGAGAGAGAGAGAGAGAGAGAGAGAGAGCTGGGGGGAGAGAGAGAGAGAGAGAGAGAGAGAGAGAGAGAGAGCTGGGGGGAGAGAGAGAGAGGAGAGGAGAGAGAGAGAGAGGAGAGAGAGAGAGAGGAGAGGAGAGGAGAGAGAGAGAGAGAGAGAGAGAGCTGGGGGGAGAGGGAGGGAGGGAGGGAGAGGGAAAGAGAGAGAGAGAGAGAGAGAGAGAGAGAGAGAGAGAGAGAGAGAGGAGAGAGAGAGAGAGAGAGCTGGGGGGAGAGAGAGAGAGAAAGAGAGAGGACAGAGGAAGGACAGTGGTAGAGAGAGGTAGAGAGAGAGAGGACAGAAGAAGGACAGATAG
>NC_137875.1:1862026-1942026 GCF_963924005.1 Protomyctophum bolini
AGAGTGTGTGTGTGAAAAGGCTGTCCTTCTAGTCGGCTGTTCGCTGGTGTTTTGTCTGTGAGGAGCGAAGGAACACCGTCGCACACAAAAGAAAATGAATACTCAAAAAGCCAGAACTAAAGGCCCATTCATTACTCCACAATTTAAGTGATAATTAGTCTTGCGTAGCCATACTATTCCACAATATCTGAATGCTGTAAAGACTCTGGAACTACAGCTAGTTTTACGTTTAGACTAGTCACTGGTTAGAGCAGTCATTAGGGTTACTGCAACCTATATCTCAAACCCTCACCCTAACCCTAACCTCCCACGGGGCAGCACACCTAAACCTAACCTTAACCCATGTCTAACCAATGACTAGTCTAAACTAAGTACGGTATGCACCCCCCCCAGCAAGTTATATATGCTTAGATGATGAAAATGATTTATATTTATATTAGGATAAATTTGTGCTACTGTAAAGACGAAATGGAAGTGGGGAGGAGGCTCCACTTCCACTTAATATTTTACTCGTGATCAGAGCTTCCGTTGCTCCAGACTGTACGACGGAAGCATTTATATTTTACTCATGATCAGAGCTTCCGTTGCTCCAGACTGTACGACGGAAGCATTTATATTTTACTCGTGATCAGAGCTTCCGTTGCTCCAGACTGTATGACAGAAGCATTTATATTTTACTCATGATCAGAGCTTCCGTTGCTCCAGACTGTATGATGGAAGCATTTATATTTGACTCATGATCAGAGCTTCCGTTGCTCCAGACTGTACGACGGAAGCATTTATATTTCACTCGTGATCAGAGCTTCCGTTGCTCCAGACTGTACGACGGAAGCATTTATATTTCACTCGTGATCAGAGCTTTCGTTGCTCCAGACTGTATGACGGAAGCATTATATTTTACTCGTGATCAGAGCTTCCGTTGCTCCAGACTGTATGACGGAAGCATTTATATTTTACTCATGATCAGAGCTTCCGTTGCTCCAGACTGTACGACGGAAGCATTTATATTTGACTCATGATCAGAGCTTCTGTTGCTCCAGACTGTACGACGGAAGCATTTATATTTTACTCATGATCAGAGCTTCCGTTGCTCCAGACTGTACGACGGAAGAATTTATATTTTACTCATGATCAGAGCTTCCGTTGCTCCAGAGTTGCGTGCGTGCGTTGCGTTGCGTGCGTGCATTGCGTTGCGTGCGTGCGTTGCGTGTGCGTGCGTGCGTGCCTGCGTGCGTTGCGTGCGTGTCTGCGTGCGTTGCGTGCGTGCGTGCGTGCGTGTCTGCGTGCGTAGCGTGCGTGCGTGCGTGCGTGCGTTGCGTTGCGTGCGTGGCGTACCTGATGTCCTCCTCGTTCTCGGGGAAGCTCCAGTAGGCGATGCGGAGCTGCAGCTGCTCGGGGACCGGAGGGTAGACCTTCTCCACCACCTCGAAGGGGATGTGGAACGCCACCTGCTTGGCCGACAGCTCCACCAGAGGGATCACCTGACCGTCTGAAACACAGTCAGTAAATATATAAACCTTTATTGAAAGGATAAGACCCTTGAGATGTCTCACCTCCTTTCAGAGGGAGTCCTCATCACAGATACGTACAATACAGTTCACTATACATTACAGTACAGTACAACCATTCATACAGACAGACAGGACAACACAATAGAGCACCGAAGTCTGACGTCACTTTCAGTAGAGGGCGTCAGTCCCCAGGTTCATGTATTTGTTTAGTTGCATTGAAATCGCCATAGGAGGATTTTTAGATTGCTTCATATAAGAACTGTGTTTGAAAAATAAACATGTCACCCCGGCCGCTTCACTCATATGGATATGAAGAATCAACTGACTGAGAGAAAACGCTAATGTTACTGCTGCTGAATTAGTTAGATCTTCGCTAGAAGCAGACTGTATCATATATGAGTGACTGACTGTTGCAAACGATACAGAGACACCTCCCTGACAATAACACCGAGACAGCTTGTTTATTTTTGGACCACAACGCTTATAGTAGACGATATTAAGATCACCCCATGTTATTCTCCATAGAGAAATTACTTCCGCGAACCAGGGGAATGGAAGGGATGAGCGAGTTACGTCAGGACTTTAGAACCAGGGGAATGGAAGGGATGAGCGAGTTACGTCAGGACTTTAGAACCAGGGGAATGGAGGGGATGAGCGAGTTACGTCAGGACTTTAGAACCAGGGGAATCGAAGGGATGAGCGAGTTACGTCAGGACTTTAGAACCAGGGGAATGGAAGGGATGAGCGAGTTACGTCAGGACTTTAGAACCAGGGGAATCGAAGGGATGAGCGAGTTACGTCAGGACTTTAGAACCAGGGGAATCGAAGGGATGAGTGAGTTACGTCAGCACTTCGGTGCTCAATACAAAAGCTCTCCCAAAGATAGCCGCTCCCACCCCACTGTTTCAACCCTAAAAAAACAAATATACCCATTGCACAATAAAACCATGTTACTAATGCAGTACCAGCATGCACATGTGATAATAAACAGCGTGTTGATTTTGTGTTCACATTTTAGTCACCTGGAATGCTTTAGCGTTAGTTACTAGTTTTAGACTAAATGTACAGTTGATTTAAAATGTATTTTGGCGGGCCTCGATGCCGCCGTAATGCTGATCTACAAGCTCACAACGCACCTATAGGGCGTCGCAGTCCCTCCCCCTTTCAGAACGACGAGTGGCCCAGGAAATAAAAAGCAATGCATTTTTTCCCATAGCCGTTTCTGAAAGTATTTATTTAAAGACGGTTACGCCGCGGACAAAGCCAACTCTGATCGTGACAAATCATGACAATGAACACAATATTTTGGGCCGATCGAAATCATTAGAAAGAAGAAAATAAAGGCAGGAGACAACACTATTTGTTTTCTTTTTCTTTTTATAAATTATTTGTTAGTTTTTGTGGAAGAAAAAAAAAAACATCTACAAACTCACAAGGGACCGTGGAACGAGAGGGTTTACCCTAACCTTATCGTATCGAAATTATCCAAAAAAGATTAAACTCATTTGAAAATTTAAAAAAATAAGATTTGTGTCGTTGGACTGATATCACTTTGACTACCGGACGGACGGACGGACGGACGGACACCAAAATTACATTTTGTTCAACCTTTCAGTCGTAATTAAAAAATAATAATCACACTGGTGTGAAGGGAGGGGGGGGCGTCCAGTGTGGCATGTCTCCAAGTAAAACGCAAACTGAGGACGATTCTACAAATACCTTCTAAATCAGTTCTCTGATTTAGAAGATTTAGATGGGAGAGAGACATAGACAGAGAGAGAGAGAGAGAGAGAGAGAGAGAGAGAGGGTGGGGGTGGGTAGAGACAGTGGGTGGGGGTGGGTAGAGACAGGGTGCTGCAGAGTTCACGCTGCCAGCCAGTCAGCTGGCAGTTGCCTGGTGACTAACCGCTAGTCCTCCACCAATCAGGGTGCAGCACAGAGGGACACACACAAACACACACACACACACACACACACACACACACACACACAGCTGTTCCATTGTATAGGCAGAGAAAAGGTACAACCTCAGCGTGCCGTGGTCATTTAGAAACCTCTCAACTCCACTAGGACTGTCACGAAGCACACATTCATGTTGGTTTTTTTTTTACATTGAAAATTGTAACGTTCCAATTTTTATATTTCTGACTGCCTTTTTGCACACAGGGGACAAATATTAATAAAATGACAAAACGGTGACATTTACGTTTCCAACATAGTAGCGGAAATAGCTTACATGTCGCGAAGTGACCTGTGTTTAAGCTTGTAGATCTGACATTTCTGTGATTTTTGGAGAAAAATAAATTATGGATTTTTTTTAAGCATGGAGAAAAAAAAGAGAATTGAGATTATTTCAAATAGTTTGCGATTAGACGATTGTCTAATAATTGGGGGCAGGGCCTCAATCTCCATATGTTTTATGCTTACAGTATGTCTCAGTAAATGAATCATTGCCCTACAACTGTCATACAATGCTACAAACAAAGTGGCAAAAATAAGCCTGTGGAAATACCTCTGTCACCAAAGAGGTCCAGGTGTTATTTTGTGCAAAAGCACATTATTGGCTATTTCCCCTACCATAAGCCCTCAATGAATTGAATGGAATGGGGCATTGGGGTGTTGAGCTAATTTGCTTATTTCCATCGCTCAAACAATTAAAGTGGCACACTTTACTACTTATTTAGACGGAAATAAGCGAATTAGCACAAAAAACAAAAGCCAATAATGCACTTTTGCACAAAATAACACCTGGACAATCTGTGGTTGGGGACGCAACGCCTACAAATAAAAAGGTAAGAAAGGCTTCTAGCATGGAATTCTCCTTTGATGTAGATCTGCTATTCTGGCATTTATTTTAACCCATTTTGGGGCGGGAACCCATTATGGTGTTGGCATCATGTTATGCTTTAGCTATTGAAAAATAGCAGATCTACAAGCTCATAGCGCGCCACCGAGTGGCGCGCTATGAGCTTGTAGATCTGCTATTTTTGAAAACTCAGGATTTAGAAGACATTTTTAGAATCTGATCTCAGGTCAAAATGCGTTAAAGAACCACCATTCTGCAGTGCGTTAGAATCTCATCTCAGGTCAGAACGGGTTGAAGGGAAGGTAAAAGTGGTTACGTGTGTGTGTGTGTGTGTGTGTGTGTGTGTGTGTGTGTGTGTGTGTGTGTGTGTGTGTGTGTGTGTGTGTGTGTGTGTGTGTGTGTGTGTGTGTGTGTGTGTGTGACAGATTTAAATTTGTATTCAGTTTGTTGGGACAGTTCAACTAAAGGTACGGCTTGATACAAATCTGGTACGAGGATGAAACCAGAACCAGCACTAAGAGTTATTTACATCAGGGTCCTCCAGTTTCAATTCATCAGAACATTTAAAGACACAGTGGGCTGTATTTTGCGTGTCTTAAGTACCAGGTCTTATTACTTAACTTAAGACCTGGAGGCGTGGTCAATGCTCTTTGCCAAACTGGCATTGATCACGCCTCCAGGTCTTAAGTTAAGTAATAAGACCTGGTACTTAAGACACGCAAAAAAACAGCGTTTAAAAATATCGAACCAAAGAAAAGTATTGACTAAGATATTTTGTCTTAACCCATTCAGGATGGGGACTCCCTTTTGTTGTTTTAACCCATTTTGACCGGAGATCAGATTGTTGTTGTTTTAAGCACAGTTATAACTACTGTGGATCCAAGAAGAACACATGTTGGGGTTAGTTTCCACTCGGCACGGCAGGCAGCCTACATTAGCTCACTCACTCACTCCCTTGTTCCCTTCGCCGTTTCCTCCCTTAGGGGCCTCTCTCGCCACCTACTCCCTTCCTTCCTTCCCTCCCTCACACATAGTGGTGTGTGTTCTGAGGCTTCTCTGTGGCCCTCCCTCCCTCACACATAACGGTGTGTGTTCTGAGGCTTCTCTGTGGCCCTCCCTCCCTCACACATAACGGTGTGTGTTCTGAGGCTTCTCTGTGGCCCTCCCTCCCTCACACATAACGGTGTGTGTTCTGAGGCTTCTCTGTGGCCTTCCCTCCCTCACACATAACGGTGTGTGTTCTGAGGCTTCTCTGTGGCCCTCCCTCCCTCACACATAACGGTGTGTGTTCTGAGGCTTCTCTGTGGCCTTCCCTCCCTCACACATAACGGTGTGTGTTCTGTGGCTTCTCTGTGGCCTTCCCTCCCTCACACATAACGGTGTGTGTTCTGAGGCTTCTCTGTGGCCCTCCCTCCCTCACACATAACGGTGTGTGTTCTGAGGCTTCTCTGTGGCCCTCCCTCCCTCACACATAACGGTGTGTGTTCTGAGGCTTCTCTGTGGCCTTCCCTCCCTCACACATAACGGTGTGTGTTCTGTGGCTTCTCTGTGGCCTTCCCTCCCTCACACATAACGGTGTGTGTTCTGAGGCTTCTCTGTGGCCCTCCCTCCCTCACACATAACGGTGTGTGTTCTGTGTCTTCTCTGTGGCCTTCCCTCCCTCACACATAACGGTGTGTGTTCTGAGGCTTCTCTGTGGCCTTTGTGTCGAAAAGCCACAAACGAACAAAAGAAAGACACGAACGAGGCGAGAGGACAAAGCCGCGCCACAAACCTGGTCTTCGTCTTCTACTGACAGGAGCAGCTTAGAACAGTGCTTCTCAACCTGGGGGGTCCCCACACTTCAGTGTCATCCCCAGATGAGAGTGACAATTTAAGGAATTTAATACCTCAAAAAAATAAAGAAAATTAAAATACCAGACCATGACCATATCAAACATTGGCCAAATTGTCAAAAAGTATAAGAAAAGGCAATAGCCGATGTACAAGCTCACAACACCTCACGCTGCGATCACAATTAGTATCTGTGGAACCGAGTCAAATCAAATGTAATGCCTCAACTCCTAGTGCAACTCCAAGTGAATGTAGTAAATAATGTTGTTCAGCAACTACACACTAAAGACAAGACATATTGTCATGGAAATAAAATAGAATCCCGTGAGAATCGTGATCTCAATTCTTGTGGTTCACATTTGAGCAAGAATCCTGCAGCAGAAAACAGAACAGCCCAAAGAAAGACCAAGAAAGAGCCCAAAAGGCACAGAACCAACCCAGGGCCAGAACCAACCCAGAACCAACCCAGAACCAACCCAGCGACCAGGAGGAACTAATCTTCATCTAGCAACACTGAATACAGCCTTCTGTTTTTAACCCATTTAGACCGGAGCTCAATGTTCTGTTTTCTGTAAAACCCTATATCAGTTATATCCCTATTAAAACCCTATATCAGTTATATCCCTATTAAAACCCTATATCAGTTATATCCCTATTAAAACCCTATATCAGTTATATCCCTATTAAAACCCTATATCAGTTATATCCCTATTAAAACCCTATATCAGTTATATCCCTATTAAAACCCTATATCAGTTATATCCCTATTAAAACCCTATATCAGTTATATCCCTATTAAAACCCTATATATCAGTGGTGCTCAAACTATTTCATGTCAAGGACCCCCAAAAGGCATATGTAATCGGCCGCGGACCCTCATCTGAAAACATGTTGTTCGAGGGACCCTCCCCAGAAGCAAAGATTTGAGTTAAAAACGAATGGAAGAATATATATATATATATATATATATATATATATATATATATACAGTATATTCAAAGATTTAAGCCACATTTTCAACTATTTGCTTATTTCCATCAAAAGAAGTAGTAAACTGTGCCGCTTGGGATATTATTTACATTATGAAGAGAGGATATATACAAAAAATACGTATATAATTTTGAGCGATGGAAATAAGTGAATTAGCACAACACCCCATAGCCCCATTCAATTCCCATTCAATTCAATGCAATTCATTTAAGGCTTATGGTAGGGGAAACAGCCAATAAGGAGCTTTTGCACAAAATAACACCTGGACCTCTTTGGTGGGGACGTAACGACTACAAAGAAAGGGAAGAAAGCCTTTTAGCATGGAATTCTCCTTTAATCTGCAGCTAGTTAGATAAATTGCACACATAGGCTATAGGCCTGCCGCCCACAGCTACAGGCCGTTTATGGAGGAATATGGACAGTAAACGATGGGTTTATCATACCTGGGGCTCTCTCAATGCAAAGCCGCTTTGAAGTTTCACAAAAGGCTTTGCCCCGCCGATTGTGGCTGCTTTGCTTGCAAAGACTGACAGAGGACCGTTAAAACAGCAGCTGAGATCATCGGCAGCACAGCAGAATTACCTCTTAGTCTCCATAACATCTACACCACTCGCTGTATGAAACGAGCCCACAATGCTGTGCCCCAGAACAGAACAGCAGCACAGGTCCAAAGCTTTGCCCCAGAACAGAACAGCAGCACAGGTCCAATGCTTTGCCCCAGAACAGAACAGCAGCACAGGTCCAATGCTTTGCCCCAGAACAGAACAGCAGCACAGGTCCAATGCTGTGCCCCAGAACAGAACAGCAGCACAGGTCCAATGCTTTGCCCCAGAACAGGGAGGGAAGCCAAGGTTCAACCAGTGGCTAAAGCTCCCCGTCTGTCTGGCACAAGATGGATCCCAAGTTACTCCCATGCTCAGCAGTAGCTTATACCTCCTGTCAGCCCCCCCCCACAAGGTCCTCTATACTGATCATCATATCATAGAGATAAGAACAGGATCATGTCACATCAGGTTCCAATTAGGCGACAATTAATTAAACTCGTAAACTAGTATTCTTTTTTTTTTTCTTCCGATCTGAAAGAAAATGTGAAACGTCGGAGGCTATATTGAATTGTGCAGCTTTGGCAGAAAATGACTTCAATGAATTTCACCAAGTAACTCCAACACCACTCACACACCAAGCCAGGACCTTTTCCCTGGCTTAAGGCTGCGCCTGAACCGGTTCTATTAGGCTTCTACGGGGTGTCTTGTTAAACCACGGTGGGTTTCTCTCAGGTACAAACCCTGATCACGGCTATGAAAAGATGCACAGCACATGGCGGTCCCTGTGAGGGGCCAGCCAATGAGAAAAATACTAAATGAAAAAGAAAGTACATTCGTTGCTGCCAATCCCAAAGGTGTTTACTGTGGTACACAGAGATGAGACCAACGTCTCAGACAGACAAAACTGTCTTCTTCAGGGTACAAAAATAACTCGTCCCACCTGTTGTCTTTTCTGAAAGTCACGGTGAAACTGCAGAGCTCACACTGCCGTACCACCAAACGTTCACTAATGAACCACGGCGCCGAAAATCAATGGGAATCAAATTAATCAAACGATACAATCAGGCTCACATCGTAAGAGGTAATCAATGTCATTCACCAGCACTCTCTCCACACACATCGCACAGCGCCGGCAGACTGTCTGGTTGCTATAAAGCTTAATCCATTTTGGACTGAGGTCGATTTAACCCATTCTGACCGGGAACCCGTTTTGGTGTTAGCATCATGTTATGCTTTAGCTATTTAAAAATAGCAGATCTACAAGCTCATAGCGCGCCACCGAGTGGCGCGCTATGAGCTTGTAGGTCTGCTATTTTTGGAAAATCGAATAACGACTGACGTTTTTAGAATCTGATCTCAGGTCAGAATGGGTTCATCAGACCAGTGTGTGTCCAGTGAAAACCTCGTATGAATCTGATCTCAGGTCAGAATGGGTTAAAAAGAAGGCTTCTAAACCCTAAAGAAATTCTGAAAAAAACCCATGTTTCTATGTCAGGTGGTGCTCAACCTTTTTCATATCAAGGACCCCCAGAATTATCTCTATTGGGCCACGGACCCCCATCTCAAAATATGTAGTTCCAGGGACCCCCCCTGAAGCCAATATTTTAGTTAAAAATGTTCGCTCTGAAATATATATTCAATGATTTTCGCCACATTTTCACGATCTTTCAAAAATAGCAGACCTACAAGCTCATAGTGTGCCACCTAGTGGCACGCTATGAGCTTGTAGATCTGCTATTTTTCAATAGCTAAATTATAACATAATGTTTAAAACACCCAAAGGGGTTCCCGCCCAAACACAAGGCCGATAGGTTGATTATATGACTTCAAATCACCATAATTTCTAACTTTTGTCTTAATATCACTTTAGCCTTACAGCACCTTTAAGCAGTCATATTATATAGAGTGTATAGTGTATGAACGGACATCGATTCACAGAATTTCACATGCCAATAAAAGGCGTGCACGAAATCAACAAAACTCCTTCTGAGCATCACACAACACACGGAGAGATGAAACTCCTTCTGAGCATCACACAACACACGGAGAGATGAAAGGTCCTTCTGAGCATCACACAACACACGGAGAGATGAAACTCCTTCTGAGCATCACACAACACACGGAGAGATGAAAGGTCCTTCTGAGCATCACACAACACACGGAGAGATGAAAGGTCCTTCTGAGCATCACACAACACACGGAGAGATGAAACTCCTTCTGAGCATCACACAACACACGGAGAGATGAAACTCCTTCTGAGCATCACACAACACACGGAGAGATGAAAGGTCCTTCTGAGCATCACACAACACACGGAGAGATGAAAGGTCCTTCTGAGCATCACACAACACACGGAGAGATGAAACTCCTTCTGAGCATCACACAACACACGGAGAGATGAAAGGTCCTTCTGAGCATCACACAACACACGGAGAGATGAAAGGTCCTTCTGAGCATCACACAACACACGGAGAGATGAAACTCCTTCTGAGCATCACACAACACACGGAGAGATGAAACTCCTTCTGAGCATCACACAACACACGGAGAGATGAAAGGTCCTTCTGAGCATCACACAACACACGGAGAGATGAAAGGTCCTTCTGAGCATCACACAACACACGGAGAGATGAAACTCCTTCTGAGCATCACACAACACACGGAGAGATGAAAGGTCCTTCTGAGCATCACACAACACACGGAGAGATGAAAGGTCCTTCTGAGCATCACACAACACACAGAGAGATGAAAGGTCCTTCTGAGCATCACACAACACACAGAGAGATGAAAGGTCCTTCTGAGCATCACACAACACACGGAGAGATGAAAGGTCCTTCTGAGCATCACACAACACACGGAGAGATGAAACTCCTTCTGAGCATCACACAACACACGGAGAGATGAAAGGTCCTTCTGAGCATCACACAACACACGGAGAGATGAAAGGTCCTTCTGAGCATCACACAACACACGGAGAGATGAAACTCCTTCTGAGCATCACACAACACACGGAGAGATGAAAGGTCCTTCTGAGCATCACACAACACACGGAGAGATGAAACTCCTTCTGAGCATCACACAACACACGGAGAGATGAAACTCCTTCTGAGCATCACACAACACACGGAGAGATGAAACTCCTTCTGAGCATCACACAACACACGGAGAGATGAAAGGTCCTTCTGAGCATCACACAACACACGGAGAGATGAAAGGTCCTTCTGAGCATCACACAACACACGGAGAGATGAAAGGTGCATTTATATATAGCGCCTTTATCCAAGGTGTTTTACATTCATACACACATTCATACACCTTTACATAGACTGTGCATTACATTCACCCATTCACACACACATTCACACACCTTTACATAGACTGTGCATTACATTCACCCATTCACACACACATTCACACACCTTTACATAGATTGTGCATTACATTCACCCATTCACACACACATTCACACACCTTTACATAGATTGTGCATTACATTCACCCATTCACACACACATTCACACACCTTTACATAGATTGTGCATTACATTCACCCATTCACACACACACCTTTACATAGATTGTGCATTACATTCACCCATTCACACACACACATTCACACACCTTTACATAGATTGTGCATTACATTCACCCATTCACACACACATTCACACACCTTTACATAGATTGTGCATTACATTCACCCATTCACACACACATTCACACACCTTTACATAGATTGTGCATTACATTCACCCATTCACACACACACTCACACACCGATTGCAGTGGAAGCCATGCAAGGCACCAACCAGCAACCAGCACATCGGGAGCAATGTGGGTTTCAGTGTCTTTGCCCAAGGACACTTCGACATGTTAGACAGGAGGAGGAGGAGCCTGGGATTCGAACCGCCGACCCATGGATCATTGGACGACCCGCTCTTCCTCCTGAGCCACAGTCACCCCTGAGATAGATAAATGATTCATTCATTCCTGCTGAACTTGTGTGAATAATATCATTGATATTTTTGACAGAGACAGCAGGGTTCATTTGGAGAGTTTTGCCATAATAATACGTTGCATAATAAACTAGATAAAAGTGCCAATCGGCACTCACAGGTCTCCACCAGGGCAGGTCAGGTGGTGGCCTCCTGGTGGCGCTATAACAGGCCGTTGAGGAATATTTGGAGACAATAAATGAAATAGAAATGTGAAAACCTTTGCCAGAATAGCCGTAGTTGAATGCCAGGCAGCTTTCACACTTTCTACCAGCCAACCAAAACACTTCAATCAGAACCAAAGCAGAAACCTGACAAAGACAGAAGGGCTGAGCAGTACCATTTAAAACCAGAACCTCCATTACAATCTATCTAATGTTAACCCATTTAGACACGAGGACGATTCTACAAATGTCTTCTAAATCCCGACAGTTTTCTTGAAAAACGGTTTTCAAAAACATTTTCATGTCAAGGACCCCCAAAAATATCTGTAATTGGCCACCGACCCCCATTCTGAAAATATTATGTCCCCGGGACCCCGACTGAAGCAAAGATTTGAGTTTTAAAAAAAACGTTCGCTCTGAAAGAATATATTATTCAAAGATTTGCGCCACATTTTCACGATTTTCTAAAATAGCAGATCTACACGCTAAAAACACCTAAATGGGTTCATGTTTGATCTACAAGTTCACAACGTGTCATCGCGGCACGTTGCGATTTATTTTAGATCACTTCCAATTTCACTTCCTACTCCAGTGGGTAACAAGACAACTCACCCCGTTTCTGTTTTCCTCCCAGAACTGTCCCCAGTGAGGGGTGGGAGAGGCTGGATTGTCCCCAGTGAGGGGTGGGAGAGGCTGAATTGTTCCCCAGTGAGGGGTGGGAGAGGCTGGACAGCAGACTGAACTGTCCCCATGAAGTGAGGGGTGGGAGAGGCTGAATTGTTCCCCAGTGAGGGGTGGGAGAGGCTGGACAGCAGACTGAACTGTCCCCAGTGAGGGGTGGGAGAGGCTGGACAGCAGACTGAACTGTCCCCAGTGAGGGGTGGGAGAGGCTGGACAGCAGACTGAACTGTCCCCAGTGAGGGGTTGGTGGGAGAGGCTGGACAGCAGACTGAACTGTCCCCAGTGAGGGGTTGGTGGGAGAGGCTGGACAGCAGACGGCTGGACTTTGAATTTCTCTAACTATAAACTTCCATGACAGCAGAACAGCCTAAGTACAAATATAATTTATGAAAAGCTACTACAGTGAAGTCTGTTCACAGAAGTAGGATATGTGGGGGATTATCTGACGAGGTACCATTTGAGTGTGCAAAACCTTACATATACTAAATAATACTAAATTGTTTATAGAGTCAATATAAGTCAAATAATATAGCCTTTCCACAGCAGTATCTTTTTATATTTTTCCAAAAAGAATACAAACAGCCAATAGCATATTACAAAGTTATCCCCTCACTGGTGAACATTCCGGGAGGAAAAACGGGCACGCTTCAGGGTGAGTTACCCTGTATGAGATCCCTCTCCTGATTGGAGAAACATTTCAAAGATCTAAACTGGAGAGACCCCTGTTGCTGAACAAACTCTCTAACCTATTCTGACCTGAGATCAGATTCTGTAAATGTCTTTTACATCCTGACAGTTTTCTGAAAAAGCTATGTTTCTATGTCAGTCGTTCTTCGACTTTTCAAAATGACAGATCTGCTATTTTTCAATAGCAAAAGCATAACATAATGCTAACACCAAAAGGGGTTCCCGCCCAGAATGGGTTAAACACACCAGCGTCTGTCTGTCTGTCTGCGTCCACCAGGACACAACATCACAATAATAATAATAACAATACAACAATACAATAACAGCAACATGACAATGTGTTTCTGACGGCAAAGCCAACAGTGTGGCTGATATACCTACTGTACTGCTACAGAGGGAAATGAGAAGTACAGTAGACCCTTACAGATGAGAACAAGAACAATGCCTTATTCTCTACCATTGAATGACTTTTAACCCCCCCCCCCCCCCCCCCCCCAGTCCTACAAGCAGTCGTTTCCGGCTTCTAAAGCTAAGTGTAATGAGTTTTTATCTTTTTTAATAACAAAATGTGTAACATTAGAGCTGATATTATGAATGGTGATGCTGCTAGCACAAACCCTCAAACAGCAGCTAATGGTGCCAGGGTAGATCTGTAAACCCTCAAACAGCAGCTAACGGTGCCAGGGCAGATCTGTAAACCCTCAAACAGCAGCTAACGGTGCCAGGGCAGATCTGTAAACCCTCAAACAGCAGCTAACGGTGCCAGGGCAGATCTGTAAACCCTCAAACAGCAGCTAACGGTGCCAGGGCAGATCTGTAAACCCTCAAACAGCAGCTAACGGTGCCAGGGCAGATCTGTAAACCCTCAAACAGCAGCTAACGGTGCCAGGGTAGATCTCTAAACCCTCAAACAGCAGCTAACGGTGCCAGGGCAGATCTGTAAACCCTCAAACAGCAGCTAACGGTGCCAGGGCAGATCTGTAAACCCTCAAACAGCAGCCAACGGTGCCAGGGCAGATCTGTAAACCCTCAAACAGCAGCTATTGTCATTCTGCGCAACTGTAAAGCACTTTGAGCTGTCATGAAAGGTGCTATACAAATAAAGCTTTATTATTGTTATTATTATTATTATCATTAGTGTACTACATGTACGAATGGAACCAGATATCGGAAGGTCGCTATAGTTCGTATCCCCGGACCGGCACGTTAAAATTACCACCGCTGAAGTGCCCTTGAGCAACCGCTACCATGAAATGTTCTATGAGCAGGGCCTGGCTGTAAACAAGTTCTTGAGCTTAGTCCAGTTACCCTGGGTAAACATAGTACCTTTCCTTTCCTTAGTCCAGTTACCCTGGGTAAACATAGTACCTTTCCTTTCCTTAGTCCAGTTACCCTGGGTAAACATAGTACCTTTCCTTAGTCCAGTTACCCTGGGTAAACATAGTACCTTTCCTTTCCTTAGTCCAGTTACCCTGGGTAAACATGGTACCTTTCCTTTCCTTAGTCCAGTTACCCTGGGTAAACATAGTACCTTTCCTTTCCTTAGTCCAGTTACCCTGGGTAAACATAGTACCTTTCCTTAGTCCAGTTACCCTGGGTAAACATAGTACCTTTCCTTTCCTTAGTCCAGTTACCCTGGGTAAACATAGTACCTGCAGTATAAGTGTACAGTAAAGTACACTTTGGTTGCATGCTGAAAATAGCAGATCTACAATCGTAAAAACACTCATTACGACGGCATCAAAGGCCCGCCAAAATACATTTTAGTCGACTAAAACTAGACTTAACACTAAAACATTCCAGGTGACTAAAATTATGACAATTTAGCTAAATTAAGTTTCAGTCCAAAGACTTATGACTAAAACTAAAATAGAAATTTGCTGCCAAAAACAACACTGGTGCGTTGCGTGGCATTGCGTGGCGTTGCGGTGCGTTGCGTGGTGTTGCATTGCGTTGCGTTGCGGTGCGTTGCGTGGTGTTGCGGTGCGTTGCGTGGTGTTGCGGTGCGTTGCGTTGCATTGCGGTGCGTTGCGTGGTGTTGCGTGGTGTTGCGGTGCGTTGCGTTGCGTGGCGGGACGTTACCTTTGATCTTGACCGTGGGGGAGTTGGGCCCGGCGGACTGCTTCCTCCACCCCCTCCAGTTCTGACAGAGGCTCTCGGCCTCGGAGATGAAGCTGCACAGCGAGTCCTCCTCGAAGCGGTCCGAGTCCTCGAAGGAGAACCTCTCGCCGTCCTCCCACTCTGCGAACATCAGCTCCATGTTGGCCTCGTCCGCGCGGCGGAGGCCTTCTTCTCTTCCGTCTTTCTCCTCCTCCTCCTCCTCCTCCTCCTCCTCCTCCTCCTCCCCCCCTTTTAATTAAACGGCGGGGTCTACAAAACAGAAAGGAGGGGGGTCGATGATCAACAAGGAGGCCCCAAAAACAACAACAACAACAACAACAACAACAACAACATTAACAGTCTTTATTTAAAGTATTATTTAACCCTGATTCAGGACGGGAACACCTTTTGGTGTTTTAAAGCATCGTGTTGTACTGTTGTACTTAAGCAATTTGAAAAATTGCAGATCTGCTATTTTTATTTTTTTTAATCATGAAAATGTGGGTGCAGATCGTTAATAATCGAATAATATTATGCTTCTTTCACAGATAAATATTTTAACTCATGTCTTTGCTTCGAGGAATCAACATATTTAACATTTAACAACATATTTAACATCATGTCTTTGCTTCTGGGAGGAATCAACATATTTAACATTTAACAACATATTTAACATCATGTCTTTGCTTCTGGGAGGAATCAACATAGTTAACATTTAACAACATATTTAACATATATAATATTTTAACTCATGTCTTTGCTTCGGGGAGGAAACAACATATTTTCAGATAGGGGTCGGTCAGCCGATTACATATAATTTCTGGGGTCCGACCTTGACATGAAATAGTTTGAGAATCACTGATATATAGAAACATAGGGGTTTTCAGAAAACTGTCAGGATATAGAAGACATTGTAGAATACACAAGTGTTCTAATTGGGGGAGGGGCAGCCAACCAAAAAAAAATAACCAAAACAAACTCCTAGTTACTTTTAAACTCCACTTTAGCTACAGAATAAATAGGTATCCTGTTTAGCACAAAAGGAATAACAATGTTAACTTTTTTAGCTTTCTGTAACTTTTTGTTGTTATTGTTGTAGTAGTCTATTCAGGTTCCTGGCTGAAAAAATACGCTTAAATGACAGTCTGGCACCCTGGTATCTATTCTACAGTTCTTGTGTTTTAATTAAAGAAGCTAAACTTTAAGGTTTCATGGTGGAATGGGTTGGTACCGCTAGCTGCTTCTTATCTTTCGCAACCAAGAGCCTTATTGCCATTTAGGGCGATATAGTTATCTGAAACTGAATCCATTACTGCCCATGGCTGGCCCTGACCGACTCACTAAACTACAGGATCACATTTACGAGAGCATTTCTCTTCTTAAAAAAATAAGTTTACTGACTGTGTGCTGCTGGGGTCTATATAGTTTAGACTGATCTGGGTGGACAAACTGGACTGTATGCAGGAAAAGAAAACGACCCCCACCACCATTAACTAAAGTTAAGTTAGGGACAGGTCGAGTCGAGGAGTGTAAACACAATAATGTCGACGAGTTGATTCTAAATGAATGCCAAAAAAAAGAGAGGAAAACTTTACTATCCACAGCGCCTGTCAACCTGACACCCCGTACATTACACCCTAACTCACTGCTGGGTTGAATAGACATAATCATTCCGTTATAATCTGGTGTATATACGCTAATATATTATATATAAAATGATTGTTTTTCCCTTTCGTGTTTGCTCCTAATCAGCTGGTCAAACACCGCTCTCTCTCTCTCTCTACACACAGTTGGACATTCATTTCTTCATATATATAAAAACGTGTTTATTACCAAATGACCTCGATCTGTCAGAGTCAACTATTTATCCTCGTTCTCCGACGGGGAGTCTCCATGAAGTTCACATTTCAACAAGACAAGCGTCTCTTTTTAAATTAATATCTCCCTTTGTTTGTTCGGCTGCTCTCAAGTCACTCGGATCCTTCCTTCTCTAATGCTACACTAGCTTTCACTGGCTTAGGCTTAGCGTTAGCATGCTAACGTGCTACTAGCGCCCGTTAAGCTGAAGGAGAAGCTAAACCGTTAGCGTTAGCATGCTAAGATACTAGCGTCGTTAAGCTGCTGGCTGGCTTGGTGAGGGAAAAGCTAATTAGCATGCTAACATCGTTAAGCTGCTGGCTGGGCTGGTGAGGGAGAAGCTAATTAGCATGCTAACATGTTAGCACCGCTAAGCTGCTGGCTGGGCTGGTGAGGGATAAGCTAATTAGCATGCTAGCCCCTGCTAAGCTGCTGGGCTGGTGAGGGAGAAGCGAAGGGAAGGACATAGAATGCTAACTGAAGCTAACAGCCCGGCGGCGGTGACACCGACCAGAATCAAAACATTCCCCCGGGTCGAGTTGACAGCTGCCGGGGACGGTAGGACAGGGCGCCCGGGGCCGCGGCACAGCAGCCTGGAGGAAGAAGAGTGCTCCGGTCCGGTGGTTCTCCTTCTTATTCTTAATCTTCACCTCCTCCTGCCACCTCCTCCTGTCTGTGTGGAGCCCAGGAGGTGCTATTAGGCTAGCTGCTAGCCCCAGTTAGCGGTGGTGCTATAGTATAGCTGTTTGTTTACATTGAAGTAACTTCTTGGTTGGAGGAGCCCGGGCTACATTCTCTCTCCTTCTGGCTTGTGTTTGAGTCTCTATCACTCTATCAGAGACGCAAAGCAGCCTGCAGAAGTCTTCTGAGGTGGTGGTGGTGGTGGTCCCAATAATATAAGTTCCTCCGAAAAAGAGATAATGTTCCTTGTCTTGGCTTTGTATTAAAATCCCCACTTCACATTTCTTTATTTATTTTCCCTTTTTCTTTGTATACGTTTCAAAGTAGTCCTTTTTTCTCCTCCTCCTCTTCCTCCTCCTCAAAGCAAAGCCCCCCCGCTGGGTTTTCCTCTGTGTGTGAATAATAAGAAGAAGAAGACCCCCCTCTCTTCTTCTCCCCTTCCTCTCTGAGTCTGACACCGGCGGTCCTTTAAAAAAAAATATATATATTTTTTTTTAGGGTCTCCTATATGTCTTCATCATCAAGCCAGGGTCCTCCCCAAAATCTCCCCCACACCTCCTCCTCCTCTCTGGTCTCTCCTCCTGACAGACAGACAAACAGACAGAATGTACCACCACCGGGCTCCTGTCGGGGTGAAGATGGCTCTCTCTCTCCCTTCCCTCCTCCTCTTCCTCACTGGGGTATGAGGATGATGATGATGATCACGTCGTCGCCTCCTCCTCCTCCTCCTCTGACTGTCAGCTGATCACCGCTTCCGCCCCGGTGTACGTCCGTCAGCACTGGGGCTGGCAGGCAGCAGCTGATGGCAGCTTATTGGTGACAGTGACATGATGGTGACACAATAAAAGAGACCATGTCCTGTAACCCATTTAGCACTGACACCAGATTCTATACAAATCATACAAATGTCTTCTAAAGTTTATCTTTATTTTATTTAACCAGTAGAAACACATTGAGACTGCGTCATCTTTTACATGGGAACTACTGGCCAAGAAGCAGTATAATAAAATGTAGACCTGGCTAGAATGGCTGTGATCATTTAATTATACTTTGTACATTTTCAAGTATCATATAGGCATAGATACGTCTCACTGAAATCCTGTTCGGGCTTAAAACCGTCGGCCTAAACGTGATAAATGCTCTGTTTGTACTCACCCAATTAAATAATTCCAAAGACGTGGAGTGAAATATGGTCCTCTAGTTTTATATCCATGTGAAAGTTCTGGCACAAAAATTACCCAGCACTATATCGCAAAGCACCTGCCAATTGTGTGACCCAAACCTTTGTGTTTCCCTGGTCAAATGGTTATGACGTCTGCGGTAAACAGGACGTATTCAAAATCAGTCCAGCAATCGTTCCGGGCCCCCCTCGCCCGGAGAGAAAGCGACGTCTGTGTGCATCTCTTGAAAAAGTGGAGATAATTGACTAAATACACGTTTTGTGCCAGAACTTTCACATGGATATGAAACTAGAGGACCATATTTCACTCCACGTCTTTGGAATTGTTTAATGGGTGAGTACAAACGGAGCATTTACGTATCACATTTAGGCCGCGCATTAATTAGTCCGACCAGAAATGAAGCAGGGTGTTCTATGGCTCTGTATGTGAAATACTGTACATACTGTATGGAACAACAAGAGCCGTTCTAGGGCTAAATAAAATTACACTTCAATACCACATCGTCAATGTTACATTTTGGACCAGAAATACAACATCCATAATACAACTGAAAGTACCTATATGAACACCTCACCAAAGTCCTACTTTTTAAATCATGACAGTTTGCTGAAAAACCCTGTTTCTTTATCAGTGGTATTCAAAATATTTCATGTCAAGGACCCCAAAAAGTATTCCGAAAATATGTTGTTCCAGGAACCTCCCTGCAGAAGCAAACATTTGAGTTAAAAACGTTTGCTCTGAAAGAATATATATTCAAAGATTTGGGCAACATTTTCACGATTTTTCAAAAATAGCAGACCCACAAGCTCATAGCGTGGGTAGATCTGCTATTTTTCAATAGCTAGAGCATAACTATACTTTTGATTGTAAGTTAATAAATAGGCTAAGCTATAGATGGCCCAAACAAATCTATACTGTTGTATATTAATAATGTCTTCTCTTATTGGGTTAATTAATTGCTCCAACATAATTGCTATACAACATTAAGTGGCTTAGTAACTTTCTTTGAACACGTCTTTTTTGATTGAAACTGTATTTATTAACAGTTTGCAGAATTACAGTACATTTCAAGCATAACTCAATACAAAGACTGTTAACTGTGAGTGGACGACCCAATTGCTGGAACATGTATTGGTGTTTCCACCGGCACCACCCCTGATCCAGTATATGGTCCTGGAGGTCCGGCCTGCACACAGAGACAATTCAAGGTTGAACTTTATTTGCTATACATCTTGTGTACAGTACAGGTGTACAGTACAGGTGCATCAGAGTAAAACCAGGGACGTGCAGAGTGTTAGAGAGGTGTGGGGCTGAAACCCCGTAAGAGGGCACTTTTGGATGAAAAATAGCAGATCTACAAGCTCGCGACGCGTTGAGAGCTTGTAGATCAGCTATTCTCGGGGCGCAACCCACCACTCTTTAGCTAGTGGAGATGCAGGTGTGTAAAACGACATTGGATTTCTAAATACAAACAAAACTTTGAAAGGAGAGGAGGGTATTTTGCATTTCTTTTCAGCATGCAGTAAAAACGCTGCATTGGCGGTCTGGAGAGGGCAGTTGTTTTACAGACGGGTCAAAGGGCAGGGCCTGAAGGCCCCTTTTGATGTCTGTGCGTGCACGGCCCTGGTTTCAAGGTTCAAGGTTGTACTTTATTGATACATCTTATTGTGTACAGGTGCATAGGAGATAACTTTATTGATACATCTTATTGTGTACAGGTGCATAGGAGATAAAAACATAATTATGTTTGGCCTCATTCCTTACAGACACTGCAGCATATAGCAGCATAACGTAACATTGCATAAATTATACAACAAAAGCACAGCAAACAAAAGGATAGACTAAAGAGTGCAAGAATGCGCAATCAAAGAGTCATAAAGTAGTATAAGTGACTCACCAGTGGACATGCCGGGCCCTTCAGCGCCCCAACAGAAGTCCTGAAGAATGCAGAGTTAAGAGTTACAGAGGCTCAATACCAACATGTTGACCTTAATTACAGTTTGGTTCCCAAACCTTTTCGTGTCAAGGACCCTCAAATAAACATTTACAGCAGTGATTCCGAAACATATTAATTGCATGGACCCCCCCCAGTTCCACACGCATTATGCTACGGACCCCCCCCCCCCCCGATGTAATCTCTGGGACCCCGATTTATATGTAAAACCACTGGTAATTGAACTCTGAGAGAGTACAAATGGAACCAAATGGACCCAGTAGCCATAAACGTCAAGACGTCTAATTGCCTATATTAAGTAATGGATGCCACAGGCGTCAAGACGTCTCTCCCTTGGGAATTAAAAAAAATAAAAACCATCCATATTTTGAAAATCCCTCTAATCCGGTGTACAGGTGCATGCATAATAGAATTACTAATTCTTTCTTTCTTTATAATGGGAGAATTGGCACTCAGAGCCTAAACTGGTGACCACCAGGTGGTGCTGAAATAGTTAAGGTCCATTTGGTTCCATTTGTACACTCTCTGAGTTACAGACTACAGAATGCATTCAAAAGAGCTGAATGAATGTTTTATGGACCCATAATATTGATTATTATTTAAGTTACGTTTTGCCATAACCATTTATTTTGCCATAAATCAGGTAGCTTTAAGGTACGGCCATGACAGCAATGGTAGGAAAAAAAAATATATATATTATTAATCATATTCGGATATTCGGTATATAACTGTTCCCTACATTTGGTATTCGGTTTCAGCCAAGAATTTCCATTTCGGTGCATCCCTAATTTTATAATGACTTGTATGTAGTGTTATAAATATAAATAGTGTACATTTGCCTTCTGTTTCAATGCATTTTTCACCATGGTTTCACGTTACCTGCAGGTCTTCACGTAGCTCCTGAAGTTGTTGGGTGATTATTGCTGCTGGGTCCAACACAACGTTCCACCATACAGCCTAATGCACCATCCACCTGTTACCAACGGAAAATAATGATGGTTAATGCTTTGTTAACTGTGAAAAGTCCACAGCAAAGAGTTCAGTATAAATCCAAACACAGATTAAATGATTAGTTCCAAATAAAAGACAATGAGGTGAAATGACCATTTAAAGCATACAGTACATGGACAACCTTCACTTAATGCAGGTTAATATCGGAATAATAATAATATCGGAATGACTTCAGTGAACATTATATATTAGTATAGCTAATGACTAGAATACAGTATTACATTTGTATTGTCTTTTTAAGTACAATGTAATGTATCTAAGTTCCTAAAGTTAACATACGTAAACTAAATTTAACTTAAAATATGAATATTATATATATAATAGCAAAAATAGCAGCTCTACAAGCTCAAAACGTGGTGCGTTTTGAGGAAATATAGTGGTCCTCTGGAGTGAGTGTGGAAATATAGTGGTCCTCTGGAGTGAGTGTGTAAATATAGTGGCTCTCAGGAGTGAGGGTGGAAATATAGTGGCTCTCTAGAGTGAGTGTGGAACTATAGTGGCCCTCTGGAGTGAGTGTGTAACTATAGTGGCCCTCTGGAGTGAGTGTGTAAATATAGTGGCCCTCTGGAGTGAGTGTGGAACTATAGTGGCCCTCTGGAGTGAGTGTGTAAATATAGTGGCCCTCTGGAGTGAGTGTGTAACTATAGTGGCCCTCTGGAGTGAGTGTGGAACTATAGTGGCCCTCTGGAGTGAGTGTGGAACTATAGTGGCCCTCTGGAGTGAGTGTGGAACTATAGTGGCCCTCTGGAGTGAGTGTGGAACTATAGTGGCCTCTCTCCATCATCATAGTTGCCTGGGTTAAAGCCTATAATATGTACCTTCTGCACTGTGGCTCTGAGACAGGAGATATAATTATTATATTATAGATATTATAAATTATATTATATACCTTCTGCACTGTGGCTCAGATACAGGAGAGCCAGTATGGAGAAGGAGATCAGGAAACACAGCTTCATCTGGCGACAGAAATAATGAAGAACATTGAATTTCGTAACAAGAACACTACAACAAAAATGTAAATGAATTGATGCTAATCTCCAGAAAACAGTTTTCATTTTGTCATGTTGTCTTGATGAAGTAGTAGTAGCCTAGTAGTCATGTTGTCTTGATGAAGTAGTAGTAGCCTAGTAGTCATGTTGTCTTGATGAAGTAGTAGTAGCCTAGTAGTCGTGGTCTTTATGACAAACTACAATCATCTATGGTTTGATAAAGAGGTCCTTGAGGGAGTTCCAGGGGGTCCCCAGATAAATGATAGTTTGGAACCAAATGGACCCTTATGGGTCTGTAACTCTGAGAGTGTACAAATGTTAGGGTCCATTTGGTTCCATTTGTACACTCTCAGAGTTAAATTAACATTGATTTTACAATATAAATTGCCATTAAATGGGGGGGTCCGTAGACTAATGCATGTCAAACTGGGGGGTCCTAAACTGGTGGAGAATCTCTGCTAGAGCTGTAACAATCCTATAGGCCACCGATCAGGCTGGACGGCGTGCCGTGGGTTCGACTCCCGAGCCCGACAGCCAGTGTCATTCCCTGTCGTTCCCGTCTGTCTACACTGTCACTATCAATAAAGACATATACAAAGCCCCAAAACAAATCTTTAAAACAAAATGATGGACTCACCGTGTCAAAGTTGTTGTCCTGTTGGCTCGTTGCTTCTGAGATGAATGTCAATCAGATCCTGGCAATAATAGAATGAAAAGTTGGACTTATAAACACATTACAAAAACTGTGACCTTAACCATGATGCTGCTACGGTCACTGATATCATCATAACAGACACAAACACATAGAGGTTTGATACAGTAGGCTGTACCGACACAAGGAAACATACAGGTTTGATACAGTAGGCTGTACGGACACAAGGAAACATAGAGGTTTGATACAGTATAGGCTGTACGGACACAAGGAAACATAGAGGTTTGATACAGTATAGGCTGTACGGACACACTTTACTTGAGTATTTCCAAGTCCCAGTACATTTACTTCTACTCCACTACATCTCGGAGGCAAATATTGTACTTTTACATTACTACAATTACTTGTAAACTTCAGGTACTAGTTAGTAGATTAGTAGATTTAGATTATTATTAATATTTTTTAAAACCATACAGTAACCACTTCAGCCCCATATACATTTTGGCCATTTGAAAATAGACGATCTACAAGCTCACAATGCGTGACACATTGTGAGCTTGTAGATCTGCTATTTTCAAATGATTTGTATAGTACATTGAACATGATGAGTACATTGAATTCCCAGACTTTTACTTCTAACAGAGTATAGGCTACTTCTATATTGCAGAATTGACACTTTTAGTAAAACATTTTATTTTGTAAAAGCACTAAAGTTTTGGCATTATAGCAGAATGCCCCATTTCACGCGTTGTGACTTGTGAGCTTGCAGATCTGCTATTTTCAAATAGCCCAAATATATATAGAGATTTAATAGAGATTTCATATATAGAGAGATTTAATATATATAGAGATTTAATAGAGATTTCATATATAGAGAGATTTAATATATATAGAGATTTAATAGAGATTTCATATATAGAGAGATTTAATATATATAGAGATTTAATAGAGATTTCATATATAGAGAGATTTAATATATATAGAGATTTAATAGAGATTTCATATATAGAGAGATTTAATATATATAGAGATTTAATAGAGATTTCATATATAGAGAGATTTAATATATATAGAGATTTAATAGAGATTTCATATATAGAGAGATTTAATATATATAGAGATTTAATAGAGATTTAATATATAGAGAGATTTAATATATATATAGAGATTTAATAGAGATTTCATATATAGAGAGATTTAATATATATAGAGATTTAATAGAGATTTCATATATAGAGAGATTTAATATATATAGAGATTTAATAGAGATTTAATATATATAGATATTTAATATATATATAGAGATTTAATAGAGATTTCATATATAGAGAGATTTAATATATATAGAGATTTAATAGAGATTTAATATATATAGATATTTAATATATATATAGAGATTTAATAGAGATTTCATATATAGAGAGATTTAATATATATAGAGATTTAATAGAGATTTCATATATAGAGAGATTTAATATATATAGAGATTTAATAGAGATTTCATATATAGAGAGATTTAATATATATATAGAGATTTAATAGAGATTTCATATATAGAGAGATTTAATATATATAGAGATTTAATAGAGATTTAATATATATAGATATTTAATATATATATAGAGATTTAATAGAGATTTCATATATAGAGAGATTTAATATATATAGAGATTTAATAGAGATTTCATATATAGAGAGATTTAATATATATAGAGATTTAATAGAGATTTCATATATAGAGAGATTATAGAGATTTCGTCAAATCTACAAAATAATTGTAGTGTAAAAGTACAATATTGTCCCCGGAGATGTAGTTGTAGTGGATTAGAAGTAAAAGTATTATTAGTAATATGTAGTTGTAGTGGAGTAGAAGTAAAAGTATTATTAGTAATATGTAGTTGTAGTGGAGTAGAAGTAAAAGTATTATTAGTAATATGTAGTTGTAGTGGAGTAGAAGTAAAAGTATTATTAGTAATATGTAGTTGTAGTGGAGTAGAAGTAAAAGTATTATTAGTAATATGTAGTTGTAGTGGAGTAGAAGTAAAAGTATTATTAGTAATATGTAGTTGTAGTGGAGTAGAAGTAAAAGTATTATTAGTAATATGTAGTTGTAGTGGAGTAGAAGTAAAAGTATTATTAGTAATATGTAGTTGTAGTGGAGTAGAAGTAAAAGTATTATTAGTAATATGTAGTTGTAGTGGAGTAGAAGTAAAAGTATTATTAGTAATATGTAGTTGTAGTGGAGTAGAAGTAAAAGTATTATTAGTAATATGTAGTTGTAGTGGATTAGAAGTAAAAGTATTATTAGTAATATGTAGTTGTTGTGGAGTAGAAGTAAAAGTATTATTAGTAATATGTAGTTGTAGTGGAGTAGAAGTAAAAGTATTATTAGTAATATGTAGTTGTAGTGGAGTAGAAGTAAAAGTATTATTAGTAATATGTAGTTGTAGTGGATTAGAAGTAAAAGTATTATTAGTAATATGTAGTTGTTGTGGAGTAGAAGTAAAAGTATTATTAGTAATATGTAGTTGTAGTGGAGTAGAAGTAAAAGTATTATTAGTAATATGTAGTTGTAGTGGAGTAGAAGTAAAAGTATTATTAGTAATATGTAGTTGTAGTGGAGTAGAAGTAAAAATGCTGAAAGTTGGAAATACTCAAAATACCTCAAAATGTACCTCAAACAGTACTTGAGTAAATGACACCACTGAAATAGGCCTAAACAACATTGTATTAAATAACATTAAAGGAAAACTTTAGTTTTTTTCATCTAAGGTTCATGTTTTAGGGAAAGAGAAAGAAAAAGATGAGATGAGTTTTTTTGCTGCTTTCTTTCATTTGAGGGATTTTAGCTATTTTTGACATGGGGGGGGGGGGGGGGGGGGGGCATTCGAACATGGGGCTAAATATGTATTTCTTTATAGCGCTGTTTAAATTATTATTATTTACTATATTCCTACTAGACCTCATATAAAATTACACCTGGACACAAAAGATCACAGGATCTAGTGAATGTGAAGGGGGAGGTGACGAACTGACCCCCACTACTCTACCGTCACATTCAGTAGATCCTGTGATCCTTTGTGTCCAGATCTAATTTCCTGAGGTCTAGTAGGACTATAGTAAATAAATCGCCATAATATTTCGTAAAAAAAAAATACTAATTTAGCCCCAAACGAAAGAAAGCAGCAAATGAAAAAAATGTAACAGTCATCTTTTTCTTTCTCTAATAAGAACCTAAAACATGAACCTTGGTAGAAATAAAACAAACCAAGTTGTCGTTTAAACTGAACATAAAATGGACTCACCGTGGTCAAAGCTGTTGTCCTGTTGGCTCGTTGCTTCTGAGAGGAATCAGAACCTGACTTATAAACACCCAACAGAACTAAAACGTGTCCTTGATGCTGCTACGCTCACTGATAACAGACAGAAACAAATAAAGGTTTATAAGTTATCAATAAGATTTGGGTTTATTGAGTAACAGTTATCAATAAGATTTGGGTTTATTGAGTACCAGTTATCAATAAGATTTGGGTTTATTGAGTACCAGCTATCAATAAGATTTGGGTTTATCAAGCCTGTTATGGAGCACAGCGGGCCATGACGTCATGGTTAAACAATCAAGACAAGAGGAGATCAATAAATAAATATAATCATCCATGATCCATAATCAAACATGTCTGTCTAAAAGTGTATTGATACCTACCATACAGCGCTGTCTGGGGAAACACAATTTCCACAGATAAATAAATAGCCGATCTACAAGTTCACAACTGCTTGCGTTACAAGCCCCGATGAACTTGTATATTGGCTATAGTTTGTTGATTACTTTAGATGCAGAAGCAGCAATGACCTTTTTCTTTTCAATTTGTTTTTTAGGTATTAAAAATGTCCTTAAATTAATTGTCACTTCACTGTCATCTGGGGACCCTCCCAAAATAACGTAATTGAAAGTGATTATCTTGAGACGCACGTCTCTGCTCCTATGATTACATACTGTTACACTTTAATTGATGTCTTTGGGTTAAATTCCCAGGGTGGCGTGGTCGATGTGTACTTCTGCCAAGGTTACATATGTTTGGGGTCGAGGACTTTAATAAAGCTATTGGGAAAATCAGCAAGTGACTATTTCTGCCAATATTTGAAGGATGAGAACAACACAGAACACTGCTCGTACCGCGGCACTCGCGCTATGAGCTTGTAGGTACAGTAGATTATTTTTCCCCATTGTATGTAACCTTATGATAATAATAATAATAATAATAATAATAATGAATTGCATTTTTATGGCGCTTTTCTATGCACTACGTGCTTACTCAAAGCGCCTTACAATGGTTCATTCATCCATACATTGGGAGGTGAAGGTTCATTCATTCATACATTGGGAGGTGAAGGTTCATTCATTCATACATTGGGAGGTGAAGGTTCATTCATCCATACATTGGGAGGTGAAGGTTCATTCATTCATACATTGGGAGGTGAAGGTTCATTCATTCATACGTTGGGAGGTGAAGGTTCATTCATTCATACATTGGGAGGTGAAGGTTCATTCATTCATACATTGGGAGGTGAAGGTTCATTCATTCATACGTTGGGAGGTGAAGGTTCATTCATCCATACATTGGGAGGTGAAGGTTCATTCATTCATACATTGGGAGGTGAAGGTTCATTCATTCATACATTGGGAGGTGAAGGTTCATTCATTCATACGTTGGGAGGTGAAGGTTCATTCATTCATACATTGGGAGGTGAAGGTTCATTCATTCATACATTGGGAGGTGAAGGTTCATTCATTCATACATTGGGAGGTGAAGGTTCATTCATCCATACATTGGGAGGTGAAGCGGCGAACAGTCGGCGCCAGCGTCCTCACTTGTCAAGCAGGGAGTCACTGGGTCACTGGGTCACTGGGTCACTGAGGCACTGAGTCTTTGGTTTGACCCGGCCGGGGATCCAACCCCGACCTCCGGCCCAGTCTCAGGGCGGACACTGTAACCACAAGGCCACTGAGCTGGTAACATTATGTTGTTCATCCCATGTTATCATGTCTGTGTGATGATACATGATATGACGTATAAGATGTCTCTCTTATAATAATAATAATTATTATAATAAGGCCTGATAGCTATTGTTGTGGTACAGTTTGTCCTTGAAGCGGTCCTTCTGCCGGTGACAGAACCATTGTACCCCACAGGCCTACATGTGTACTCCATGTACATCTACTGTAATAGTAATAGTATGTCAACAATGTGCTATATATATATATATATATATATATATATATATATATTTATTTATTTATTTTCTTTTCCTTTATTTTTTCTTCTTTTCCCTCAGTGTGTTAAGCATGTGCAGCAGCTATATCTGGTTGGACCATATAATGTATAACCTAATTCTGATCAGTGTTAAAAAAAGTGTTAAAATAATTCAAATGTGTGTGTGAGTGTGTGTGTGTGTGTGTGTGTGTGTGTGTGTTTTGGGGGGGGGGGGGGGGGGGGTTACATACTTTCATTGTATGTAACCTTATTCACCCCTGTGTCAATCATCTAATGTGATCCTGGGCTCTACACACCCTCCACCAACCTAGTCCCCATGGGGGACAAGGGGAGAGCAACGGACTTGAACTCATGCTTCCTTCATGCCTGAGTGTCCAAGTTGCTCCTTTACACCTGACAGGGGGGAGTTTCCCTGGTTGGACGTAGCGCGTGGAAGGAACACGTTATTCCAACCAGTTCCTTTCCCCTCCATCAGGCGCCCCGGCTGGCCAGGGGGAGGCAGTTTAGTGACCAGGATTACTGCATGTTTTTTGTGAGGGTACCTACCCTAGGGGACACGGGGAGAACATGTGAGGGTACCTACCCTAGGGGACACGGGGAGAACATGTGAGGGTACCTACCCTAGGGGACACGGGGAGAACATGTGAGGGTACCTACCCTAGGGGACACAGGGAGAACATGTGAGGGTACCTACCCTAGGGGACACGGGGAGAACATGTGAGGGTACCTACCCTAGGGGACACGGGGAGAACATGTGAGGGTACCTACCCTAGGGGACACGGGGAGAACATGTGAGGGTACCTACCCTAGGGGACACGGGGAGAACATGTGAGGGTACCTACCCTAGGGGACACGGGGAGAACATGTGAGGGTACCTACCCTAGGGGACACGGGGAGAACATGTGAGGGTACCTACCCTAGGGGACACGGGGAGAACATGCAAACTCCACACAGAAAGGCACTTTCGCCAACCCCGCCTTCGGGTATGGGCACTGATGACGCGGAGGAGGAAACACGCCGCCAGCACCCACAGCGCCCCGAGCGGGAATCGAACCCAGGACCTTCTAGCTGTGAGGCGACAAAACTACCAACTGTGCCACCGTGCCCCTTTATGGCGCTTTTCTATGCACTACGTGCTTACTCAAAGCGCTTCAAACGGTTCATTCATCCATACGTTGGGAGGTGAAGGTTCATTCATTCATACATTGGGAGGTGAAGGTTCATTCATTCATACATTGCGAGGTGAAGCGGCGAACAGTCGGCGCCAGCGTCCTCACTTCCCACCCCCAATCCAACCGATGCTGAGTGTCAAGCAGGGAGGCACTGGGTCACTGGGTCACTGAGGCACTGAGTCTTTGGTTTGACCCGGCCGGGGATCCAACCCCGACCTCCGGCCCAGTCTCAGGGCGGACACTCTAACCACAAGGCCACTGAGCTGGTAACATTATGTTGTTCATCCCATGTTATCATGTCTGTGTGATGATACATGATATGACGTATAAGATGTCTCTCTTATAATAATAATTATTATTATAATAAGGCCTGATAGCTATTGTTGTGGTACAGTTTGTCCTTGAAGCGGTCCTTCTGCCGGGGAACCATTATACCCCACAGGCCTCTCTGTGTACTCCATGTACATCTACTGTACTGTGTGTTTATCTGTTATCAGTGAGCGTAGCAGCATCAAGGACACGTTTTAGTTCTGTTGGGTGTTTATAAGTCAGGTTCTGATTCCTCTCAGAAGCAACGAGCCAACAGGACAACAGCTTTGACCGCGGTGAGTCCATTTTATGTTCAGTTTAAACCACAACTTGGTTTCTTTTATTTCTACCAAGGTTCATGTTTTAGGTTCTTATTAGAGAAAGTAAAAGATGACTGTAAATGGGCTGCTTTCTTTCGTTTTAGGGATTTTAGGGGGCATTGGAGCATGGGGTTAATTTGTATTTTACGAAATATTATGGCGATTTATTTATTAATATTTACTATAGTCCTACTAGACCTCAGGAAATTAGATCTGGACACAAAGGATCACAGGATCTACTGAATGTGACGGTAGAGTAGTGGGGGTCAGTTCGTCACCTCCCCCTTCACATTCACTAGATCCTGTGATCTTTTGTGTCCAGGTGTAATTTTATATGAGGTCTAGTAGGACTATAGTAAATAATAATAATTTAAACAGCGCTATAAAGAAATACATATTTAGCCCCATGTTCGAATGCCCCTCATGTCAAAAATAGCTAAAATCCCTCAAATGAAAGAAAGCAGCAAAAAAACTCATCTCATCTTTTTCTTTCTCTTTCCCTAAAACATGAACCTTAGATGAAAAAAACTAAAGTTGTCCTTTAATGTTATTTAATACAATGTTGTTTAGGCCTATTTCAGTGGTGTCATTTACTCAAGTACTGTTTGAGGTACATTTTGAGGTATTTTGAGTATTTCCAACTTTCAGCACATTTACTTCTACTCCACTACAACTACATATTACTAATAATACTTTTACTTCTACTCCACTACAACTACATATTACTAATAATACTTTTACTTCTAATCCAATACAACTACATCTCTAAGGACAATATTGTACTTTTACACTACAAATATTTTGTAGCTTTGACGAAATCTCTATATATTAAATCTCTCTATATATGAAATCTCTATTAAATCTCTCTATATATGAAATCTCTATTAAATCTCTATATATATTAAATATCTATATATATTAAATCTCTATATATATTAAATCTCTATATATTAAATCTCTCTATATATGAAATCTCTATTAAATATCTATATATATTAAATCTCTATATATATTAAATCTCTATATATTAAATCTCTCTATATATGAAATCTCTATTAAATATCTATATATATTAAATCTATATATATGAAATCTCTCTATATATGAAATCTCTATTAAATCTCTATATATATTAAATATCTATATATATTAAATCTCTCTATATATGAAATCTCTATTAAATCTCTATATATATTAAATCTCTATATATATTAAATCTCTATATATATTAAATCTCTATTAAATCTCTATACATATTAAATCTCTATATATATTAAATCTCTATTAAATCTCTATACATATTAAATCTCTATATATATTAAATATCTATACATATTAAATCTCTATATATATTAAATATCTATACATATTAAATCTCTCTATATATTAAATCTCTCTATATATGAAATCTCTATTAAATCTCTATATATATTAAATCTCTATATATATTAAATATCTATACATATTAAATCTCTATATATATTAAATATCTATACATATTAAATCTCTCTATATATTAAATCTCTCTATATATGAAATCTCTATTAAATCTCTATATATATTAAATCTCTATATATATTAAATATCTATATATATTAAATCTCTATATATATTAAATATCTATACATATTAAATCTCTCTATATATTAAATCTCTCTATATATGAAATCTCTATTAAATCTCTATATATATTAAATCTCTCTATATATGAAATCTCTATTAAATATCTATATATATTAAATCTATATATATGAAATCTCTCTATATATGAAATCTCTATTAAATCTCTATATATATTAAATATCTATATATATTAAATCTCTCTATATATGAAATCTCTATTAAATCTCTATATATATTAAATCTCTATATATATTAAATCTCTATATATATTAAATCTCTATTAAATCTCTATACATATTAAATCTCTATATATATTAAATCTCTATTAAATCTCTATACATATTAAATCTCTATATATATTAAATATCTATACATATTAAATCTCTATATATATTAAATATCTATACATATTAAATCTCTCTATATATTAAATCTCTCTATATATGAAATCTCTATTAAATCTCTATATATATTAAATCTCTATATATATTAAATATCTATACATATTAAATCTCTATATATATTAAATATCTATACATATTAAATCTCTCTATATATTAAATCTCTCTATATATGAAATCTCTATTAAATCTCTATATATATTAAATCTCTATATATATTAAATATCTATATATATTAAATCTCTATATATATTAAATATCTATACATATTAAATCTCTCTATATATTAAATCTCTCTATATATGAAATCTCTATTAAATCTCTATATATATTAAATCTCTCTATATATGAAATCTCTATTAAATATCTATATATATTAAATCTATATATATGAAATCTCTCTATATATGAAATCTCTATTAAATCTCTATATATATTAAATATCTATATATATTAAATCTCTCTATATATGAAATCTCTATTAAATCTCTATATATATTAAATCTCTATATATATTAAATCTCTATATATATTAAATCTCTATTAAATCTCTATATATTAAATCTCTCTATATATGAAATCTCTATTAAATCTCTATACATATTAAATCTCTATATATATTAAATATCTATACATATTAAATCTCTATATATATTAAATATCTATACATATTAAATCTCTCTATATATTAAATCTCTCTATATATGAAATCTCTATTAAATCTCTATATATATTAAATCTCTATATATATTAAATATCTATACATATTAAATCTCTATATATATTAAATATCTATACATATTAAATCTCTCTATATATTAAATCTCTCTATATATGAAATCTCTATTAAATCTCTATATATATTAAATCTCTATATATATTAAATATCTATACATATTAAATCTCTCTATATATTAAATCTCTCTATATATGAAATCTCTATTAAATCTCTATATATATTAAATCTCTATATATATTAAATATCTATACATATTAAATCTCTCTATATATTAAATCTCTCTATATATGAAATCTCTATTAAATCTCTATATATATTAAATCTCTATTAAATCTCTATATATATTAAATCTCTATATATATTAAATATCTATACATATTAAATCTCTCTATATATTAAATCTCTCTATATATGAAATCTCTATTAAATCTCTATATATATTAAATCTCTATATATATTAAATATCTATACATATTAAATCTCTCTATATATTAAATCTCTCTATATATGAAATCTCTATTAAATCTCTATATATATTAAATCTCTATATATATTAAATATCTATACATATTAAATCTCTCTATATATTAAATCTCTCTATATATGAAATCTCTATTAAATCTCTATATATATTAAATCTCTATATATATTAAATCTCTCTATATATTTCGGCTATTTGAAAATAGCCGATCAACAAGCTCACAAGTGGGGCATTCTGCTATAATGAGTACTTTTACTTTTGCTACTTTAAGTGCGTTTTGATGCCAAAACCTTTGTGCTTTTACAAAAAATTTTTTTTTTACTAAAAGTGTCAACTCTGCAATATAGAAGTAGGTCTACAGGTCTACTCTGTTAGAAGTACTCAATGTACTCATCATGCAGAATGGCCTACTATACAAATCATTTGAAAATAGCAGATCTACAAGCTCACAATGTGTCACGCATTGTGAGCTTGTAGATCGTCTATTTTCAAATGGCCAAAATGTATATACTGTAGACTGAAGTGGTTACTGTATGGTTTTAAAAGATATTAATAATAATCTAAATCTACTAATCTACTAACTAATACCTGAAGTTTACACGTAATTGTAGTAGTAATGTAAAAGTACAATATTTGCCTCCGAGATGTAGTGGAGTAGAAGTAAATGTACTGGGAATTGGAAATACTCAAGTAAAGTGTGTCGGTACAGCCTACTGTATCAAACCTGTATGTTTCCTTGTGTCCGTACAGCCTACTGTATCAAACCTGTATGTGTTTGTGTCTGTTATGATGATATCAGTGAGCGTAGCAGCATCATGGTTAAAGTCACAGTTTTTGTAATGTGTTTATAAGTCCAACTTTTCATTCTATTATTGCCAGGATCTGATTGACATTCATCTCAGAAGCAACGAGCCAACAGGACAACAACTTTGACACGGTGAGTCCATCATTTTGTTTTAAAGATTTGTTTTGGGGCTTTTTATGTCTTTATTGATAGTGACTATCTCTGGGACCCCCAATTTATATTGTAAAATCAATGTTAATTTAACTCTGAGAGTGTACAAATGGAACCAAATGGACCCTAACATTTGTACACTCTCAGAGTTACAGACCCATAAGGGTCCATTTGGTCCTGGGGACCCCCTGGAACTCCCTCAAGGACCTCTTTATCAAACCATAGATGATTGTAGTTTGTCATAAAGACCACGACTACTAGGCTACTACTACTTCATCAAGACAACATGACAAAATGAAAACACTTTTCTGGAGATTAGCATCAATTCATTTACATTTTTGTTGTAGTGTTCTTGTTACGAAATTCAATGTTCTTCATTATTTCTGTCGCCAGATGAAGCTGTGTTTCCTGATCTCCTTCTCCATACTGGCTCTCCTGTCTCAGAGCAACAGTGCAGAAGGTATATAATATAATTTATAATATCTATAATATAATAATTATATCTCCTGTCTCAGAGCCACAGTGCAGAAGGTATATAATATAATTTATATATAATATGTACATATTATAGGCTTTAACCCAGGGCAGGTTGGGCAACTATGATGATGGAGAGAGGCCACTATATTTACACACTCACTCCAGAGGGCCACTATAGTTCCACACTCACTCCAGAGGGCCACTATAGTTACACACTCACTCCAGAGGGCCACTATAGTTCCACACTCACTCCAGAGGGCCACAATAGTTCCACACTCACTCCAGAGGGCCACTATAGTTCCACACTCACTCCAGAGGGCCACTATAGTTACACACTCACTCCAGAGGGCCACTATAGTTACACACTCACTCCAGAGGGCCACTATAGTTCCACACTCACTCCAGAGGGCCACAATAGTTCCACACTCACTCCAGAGGGCCACTATAGTTCCACACTCACTCCAGAGGGCCACTATAGTTCCACACTCACTCCAGAGGGCCACTATAGTTCCACACTCACTCCAGAGGGCCACAATAGTTCCACACTCACTCCAGAGAGCCACTATAGTTCCACACTCACTCCAGAGAGCCACTATAGTTCCCCACTCACTCCAGAGGGCCACTATAGTTCCACACTCACTCCAGAGGGCCACTATAGTTCCACACTCACTCCAGAGGGCCACTATATTTACACACTCACTCCAGAGGGTCACTATATTTCCTCAAAACGCACCACGTTTTGAGCTTGTAGAGCTGCTATTTTTTGCTATTTTCTAATTTATATTTTTACGTATGTTAACTTTAGGAACTTAGATACATTACATTGAACTTAAAAAGACAATACAAATGTAATACTGTATGATAGTCATTAGCTACTAATATATAATGTTCACTGAAGTCATTCCGATATTATTATTCCGATATTAACCTGCATTAAGTGAAGGTTGTCCATGTACTGTATGCTTTAAATGGTCATTTCACCTCATTGTCTTTTATTTGGAACTAATCATTTCATCTGTGTTTGGATTTATACTGAACTCTTTGCTGTGGACTTTTCACAGTTAACAAAGCATTAACCATCATTATTTTCCTTTGGTAACATTCAAAGGTGGACGGTTGTGTTGGGACGATTCCGTAGGAGAACTTTACGAGCTACACAGAACGCTACATCTAAGCCTACAGGCAGCCATACAAGAAGACATGACCGGACCACTCAATGCCCTAAAGAGTAACCTAGTATCAGACATCAGCACAAAACTTGCGCAGCTACGTACAGACTTGCAGGTAACGTGAACCCATGGTGAAAAATGTACGGCATCACTCGTATAAAATTAGGGATGCACCGAAATGGAAATTCTTGGCTGAAACCGAATACCAAATATAACAACTTCATGTCCTACAGCCACAGCTTGGGGAGCTACAAGCCTACCAGACACAGCTTCTAGCCTACCGGACACAGATACAAGACCTGAACCAACAACTTGCGTGGCAAGAATCCGTCATATGTGCAAACACGCAGGTAACGTTGAACCCATGGTGAAAAATATATTGAAACAGAAGGCAAATGTTATAACACTACATACAAGTCATTTAACCCTGTAAGACCCGGATATATTTCTACTTGCAAAAAAGATAGTCCAGAATCTTTTTATTTGTGTGAATTTCAGCCTCTGTGGGGTAAATTTATATGCAAATATCATGACCAATGGCATTGCAATGAACATCAATGATGACGTTTAGGTGAAAAAAGAACAGAAAAAAAGAAAGAATTAAGTAATTAATTAAAATAAAAATGTTACCGAAAAGCAACGCTGGGTCTTACAGGGTTAACACAAACACTACAAGTAAACACAAAGGTCTGAACCTGAAAGGGACTTTGTCATTTTCAGGACAAAACCCTTCTTCCTGCACCACACCCTCTATTTGTCAAGTAGCGTGTGGCAGCAATCTATCATGATAACCATTCTTGGCCGAAACCGAACACCAAATATAGGAAACAGTTGGCCGAATACAGAATATCCCAATATGATTAATATTATATATCTTTTTTTTTCCTACAATTGCTGTCATGGCCGTACCTTAAAGGATAATTCCATACTAAAAGGCTTTCTTACCTTTCTTTGTAGTCGTTACGTCCCCACCAAAGAGGTCCAGGTGTTATTTTGTGCAAAAGCTCCTTATTGGCTGTTTCCCCTACCATAAGCCCTAAATGAATTGCATTGAATGGAATGGGAATTGAATGGGGCTATGGGGTGTTGTGCTAATTCGCTTATTTCCATCGCTCAAAATGATAATTTCTTTGTATATCATCTCTTCATAATGTAAATAATATCCCAAGCGGCACACTTTACTACTTCTTTCGATGGAAATAAGCGAACTAGCATAACACCCCATAGCCCCATTCAATGCAATGCAATTCATTGAGGGCTTATGGTAGGGAAAATAGCCAATAAGGAGTTTTTGCACAAAAAAACACCTGGACCTCTTTGGTGGGGACGTAACAACTACAAGGAAAGGTAAGAAAGATAAGAAAGCATTCTAGCATGGAATTCTCCTTTAAAGCTACCTGATTTATGGCAAAATAAATGGTTATGGCAAAACTTAACTTAAAGGACCACTTCACCACTTTTCAACGTGTCTTCATATAATAGGTCCTCACTAATAATCATGATAAAATGGCACGATTGTTTTCTACTCAGTCTGTGTCTCATAGGAGGGCTGTGGGCAGTTTAGAAACCGTCTTCCAGTGACATCATCATTAGGCAGATTATTTTCTAAACAAGATTTTATTACAAAAATGTTTAGATTTTCATTATCGTGAGATAACGATGGCTTCCATTTCCGCATTGCAACTTTTCAGGACTAGAAAGCCTGAAGTTTTTATTAGCTTGTATTCCCCATCGATGATGTCACTGGAAGACGGTTTCTGAACTGCCCACAGCCCTCCTATGAGACACAGACCGCGCCATTTTTTTTCATGATTATTAGTGAGGACCTATTATATGAAGATAGGTTGAAAAGTGGTGAAGTGGTCCTTTAAATAATAATCACTATTATGGGTCCATAAAACATTTATTCAGCTCTTTTGAATGCATTAATTGCATTTACACTATTCGGTGATATATTTTCTGCCTATCATTAATTAGATTGTGCTCACCATGACACTTCCCCAGTTGAGTACTTACACGAAGACAATGATTTATTGTATTACACATTTTACATTTTTAAATATGCAAATGAGGCATGGGGGGGGGGGGGGGTCCATGAAATTAACATGTTTCGGAACCACTGCTGTAAATGTTTATTTGAGGGTCCTTGACACCAAAAGGTTTGGGAACCAAACTGTAATTAAGGTCAACATGTTGGTATTGAGCCTCTAGAACTCTAACTCTGCATTCTTCGAGAGGCCAGTGTTGTTTTTGGCAGCAAATTTATATTTTAGTTTTAGTCATAGTCTTTGGACTGAAACTTCATTTAGTTTTAGTCACATTTTAGTCACCTGGAAATGTCTTAGTGTTAGAGCTAGTTTTAGTCGACTAAATGTCATGAGATTTTAGTCGACTAAATCTACAGTTGATTTAGTCGACTAAAATGTATTTCGGCGGGTCTTGATGCCGTCGTAATGAGTGTTTTTTACACTTGCTGAAAATAGCCGATCTACAAGCTCGTACAAGCTTGTAGATCGGCTATTTTCAGCATGCAAACACGTGTAAAATGACTTATACTGGATCTCTTGTCCTGCACTACTAGTCCATTCCTAACATTTTAGTCTAGTTTTTATTTGTTGACGAAATGTCAGTATATTTAGTCTTAGTTTTAGTCACCATAGCATAGTTTTCATTTAGTTTCCATTTAGTTTTCTTCAGTGAAAGAAGGTAGTCGACGAACATCTTTTTGTCTTAGTTTTAGTCGACGAAATCAACACTGGTTCAGAATGCCCAGAGCTGAGTCAATGTTCTGCATTTAAACAACATTTTGTCGACTAAAACTACGACGGAACATGTTCGTCGACTACCTTCTTTCACTGACGGAAACTAAATGGAAACTAAATCAAAACTAAGCTATGGTGACTATAGAACTAAGACTAAATATATTGACAATTTCGTCAACAAATAAAAACTATAGACTAAAATGTTAGGAAGGGACTATAGTGGACAAGAGATCCAGTACAAGTCATTTTACACTTGGTTGCGTGCTGAAAATAGCCGATCTACAAACTCACAGGTTCTCTCAGCTTGTGAGCTTCAACGGCAATGTTTAGCAAAGCGTGAAATCAGTCATTACGACGCCATTGAGGCCCGCCGAAATACATTTTAGTCGACTAAATGAACCGTAGATTTAGTTCGACTAAAATCTCACGACATTTAAGTCGACCAAAACTAGACTAACACTAAAACATTCCAGGGGAGTAAAATGTGACCAAAACTCAACGAAACAGACTATATGACTAAAACCAAAAACTGTACTGTACACCTGTACTGTACACCTGTACTGTACCACAAGATGTATAGCAAATAAAGTTCAACCTTGAACCTTGAATTGTCTCTGTGTGCAGTACTGGTGCTCTGCAGGAAGCCCTGCAGGAAACCCAGGTGGACCAGGATCGTCTGGTGGTGGCGGACCTGGCAGTCCTGGAGCCAGACGTTAACTCCTCTCAAAGGGCCCCTACGGACTCTCAAAGGGCCCCTACGGACTCTCAAAGGGCCCCTACGGACTCTCAAAGGGCCCCTACGGACTCTCAAAGGGCCCCTACAGACGGCTGCAATTCCAAACTGGCCCCCGTAAAATCTGAAACCCCCCCCACCCCCTACCCCCTCCCCTTTTCCCCTCACTGTATGTGTTTCTTTTCCCTTTTTACCTCCTTTATGATGAAATCCTGTTCTGTTCTTTGACTACATAGAGAAGTGTCTATTTGTACGTCGTCTCTAAATGTTTTGATGAATTGAACATGTTGTAAACAAGTGTAATGCTTTATTGGGTCGTCCACTCACAGTTATTAACAGTCTTTGTATTGAGTTTGTGCTTGGCATGTACTGTAATTCTGCAAACTGTTAATAAATATTTCAACCAATCAAAGTCATTCAGTTGTTGTTATAAGGACGTTAACGCTATATCTAAGGAGAAAGCTGAGAAAATAAATGAATTGAAATAAGCAAATAACAGAAGATGACCCATTTGTATGTGTCAATAATAATAGACTGGGTTTTTAGTTGTTACCAAATAAATCTTAAAGGGATAGTTCAGATTTTTTTTAACTTAAGTTGTATGAAATACTTTCCATTAACATAGTGGTTGCAACTGTAATAATTGATTGTCCCGTTGTGGGAGTTCTGCTCTGGTTTTAGTGAATATTAAGTAGTTCTGGTCATTTTGTGGTGGGGGGGGGGGGGGGGGGCACTGGGGACCACGCAGTAAAAGTAAATTAATCCACAAAACGAACATAATTTTTATTGTTGGCCTATTTCTAAAATATTAGCGCGACTTTCGTTCAACTTTGACCCCTCCATCACATGATGGAACTATGTTTTGGGCGTAGTGATATGGACACAAAAAACATGGTTCTGTGTGATTAAACAACATGTTGTTTAAATGCAGAACATTGTCTCACCAGTGGACATGCCGGGCCCTTCAGCGCCCCAACAGAACTCCTGAAGAATGCAGAGTTAGAGTTACAGAGGCTCAATACCAACATGTTGACCTTAATTACAGTTTGGTTCCCAAACCTTTTCGTGTCAAGGACCCTCAAATCAACATTTACAGCAGTGATTCCGAAACATATAAATTTCATGGACCCCCCCCAGTTCCACACGCATTATGCTACGGACCCCCCGATGTAATCTCTGGGACCCCGATTTATATGTAAAACCACTGGTAATTGAACTCTGAGAGAGTACAAATGGAACCAAATGGACCCAGTAGCCATAAACGTCAAGACGTCTAATTGCCTATATTAAGTAATGGATGCCACAGGCGTCAAGACGTCTCTCCCTTGGGAATTAAAATAAATAAAAACCATCCATATTTTGAAAATCCCTCTAATCCGGTGTACAGGTGATGACATGCACATTACATGCATAATAGAATTACTAATTCTTTCTTTCTTTATAATGGGAGAATTGGCACTCAGAGCCTAAACTGGTGACCACCAGGTGGTGCTGAAGTAGTTAAGGTCCATTTGGTTCCATCTGTACACTCTCTGAGTTACAGACCCATAAGGGTCCATTTGGTTCCCTAATTGAGCTATGGACCCCCTGGAACTCCCCCAAGGACCCCCAGGGGTTCCCCGGACCCCACTTTGGGAACCACTGCCTTACATAAACGTGTGTATAACTATATACAGTATTTTAATTAGTTGCCTGGGGGCTGCATGTGGCCCCCACCTTCACTTAATGTGGCCCTCAGGTTAATATCAGAACACATATATTATTGGTTTCAGCTGTTTACAATTCCACAACATGCAAACATGACCCGCTTTAACCCATTCTGACCGGGAACCCATTTTGGTGTTAACATTACGTTATGCTTTAGCTATTTAAAAATAGCAGATCTACAAGCTCGTAGCGCGCCACCGAGTGGCGCGCTACGAGCTTGTAGATCTGCTATTTTTGAAAAATCGAAGAACGACTGACATTTTTTTAATCTGATCTCAGGTCAGAATGGGTTCATCAGACCAGTGTGTGTCCAGTGGAAACCTCGTATGAATCTGATCTCAGGTCAGAATGGGTTAAATACTTCAGTCTAAATTAGTAGCTCATTGCTTCAACACAAAGTATAATTAAAGGCATTTGAAATTACATGAAAACTTTAATTTTCAGGATTCCAATTCAAAGATTATTATTATTATTATCTGCTTTTCCAATGCATGTTATTTTATATAGTGATGCACCGAATATTCCGCTGCAGAATATATTCGGAAGAAAATGGCTAAAAATGCATTTTCTGCCTTTTCAGTTTCGACCCCAATAGGCAGAAAATATATCACCGAATAGTGTAAATGCAATGAATGCATTCAAAAGAGCTGAATAAATGTTTTATGGACCCATAATAGTGATTATTATTTAAGTTAAGTTTTGCCATAACCATTTATTTTCCCATAAATCAGGTAGCTTTAAGGTACGGCCATGACGGCAATGGTAGGAAAAAAAAAATATAATATTAAGCATATTGGGATATTCTGTATTCGGCCAACTGTTTCCTATATTTGGTGTACGGTTTGGGCCAAGAATGGTTATCATGATAGATTGCTGCCACACGCTACTTGACAAATAGAGGGTGTAGCCCTCTGGAGTGAGTGTGGAACTATAGTGGCCCTCTGGAGTGAGTGTGGAACTAAAGTGGCACTCTGGAGTGAGTGTGGAACTATAGTGGCCCTCTGGAGTGAGTGTGGAACTATAGTGGCCCTCTGGAGTGAGTGTGGAAGTATAGTGGCTCTCTGGAGTGAGTGTGGAACTATAGTGGCCCTCTGGAGTGAGTGTGGAACTATAGTGGCTCTCTGGAGTGAGTGTGGAAATATAGTGGCTCTCTGGAGTGAGTGTGGAAATATAGTGGCTCTCTGGAGTGAGTGTGAAAATATAGTGGCTCTCTAGAGTGAGTGTGGAACTATAGTGGTCCTCTGGAGTGAGTGTGGAACTATAGTGGTCCTCTGGAATGAGTGTGGAACTATAGTGGCCCTCTGGAGTGAGTGTGGAACTATAGTGGCCCTCTGGAGTGAGTGTGTAACTATAGTGGCTCTCTGGAGTGAGTGTGGAACTATAGTGGCCCTCTGGAGTGAGTGTGTAAATATAGTGGCCTCTCTCCATCATCATAGTTGCCCAACCTGCCCTGGGTTAAACCCTATAATATGTACATATATACCTTCTGCACTGTGGCTCTGAGACAGGAGATATAATTATTATATTATATATATTATAAATTATATTATATACCTTCTGCACTGTGGCTCAGAGACAGGAGAGCCAGTATGGAGAAGGAGATCAGGAAACACAGCTTCATCTGGCGACAGAAATAATGAAGAACATTGAATTTCGTAACAAGAACACTACAACAAAAATGTAAATGAATTGATGCTAATCTCCAGAAAAGTGTTTTCATTTTGTCATGTTGTCTTGATGAAGTAGTAGTAGCCTAGTATTACTGGTCTTTACGCCAAACTACAATCATCTATGGTTTGATAAAGAGGTTGTAGTGTTCAATTTATTAGGGACCCCCATTTGAAAACATAGGCCAGGGACCCCCCATAAGGGACCCCCCCGTAAGATAAGATGTTTACAGCTCTAGCAGTGATTCTCAACCACCTTAATTTGAAGGCCCCCCATGTAATGACATTTCTGTCTCTGGGTCCACCATTTATACTAGTTACAGACCAATAAGGGTCCATTTGGTTCCTCACATCAGTACCCAGAGTAACTGGACTAAGGAAAGGAAAGGTACTATGTTTACCCAGGGTAACTGGACTAAGGAAAGGAAAGGTACTATGTTTACCCAGGGTAACTGGACTAAGGAAAGGAAAGGTACCATGTTTACCCAGGGTAACTGGACTAAGGAAAGGAAAGGTACCATGTTTACCCAGGGTAACTGGACTAAGGAAAGGAAAGGTACTATGTTTACCCAGGGTAACTGGACTAAGGAAAGGAAAGGTACTATGTTTACCCAGGGTAACTGGACTAAGGAAAGGAAAGGTACTATGTTTACCCAGGGTAACTGGACTAAGGAAAGGAAAGGTACTATGTTTACCCAGGGTAACTGGAGGATAAGACAGAAGTTCTCATAATCGGTTCTAGTGAGCAGAAAGAATCAATAATAAGCAGACTTGGTAACCTGACTGTAGAAAGTAACAGTACAGTAAAGAACCTGGGGGTTATTATTGATTCTGAATTGAATTTTAATTCACACATTAATCATGTTACCAAGATTGCGAGTGATGCCGTACATGCGAAACCTCATGATATTCATGTGGGAGGTAATGGGTCTGAATCGTCTGGTTAGCAAGATAGATTGCTGCCACACGCTACTTGACAAATAGAGGGTGTGGTGCAGGAAGAAGGGTTTTGTCCTGGACTCTATCCTGAAAATGTCAAAGTCCCTTTCAGCTTCAGACCTTTGTGTTTACTTGTAGTGTTTGTGTTAAATTACTATGTCTGTAGTGTTATAACATTTGCCTTCTGTTTCAATACATTTTCCACCATGGTTTGACGTTACCCGCATGTCTTCACGTATGTCTTCACGTAGCTCCAGAAGTTGTTGGGCGATTGATGCAACGGTTTGGTCATCTGGACTATCACTAATCCACCACCACCATAATTATACCTTTGAATGTTACCAAAGGAAAATAATGATGGTTAATGCTTTGTTAACTGTGAAAAGTCCACAGCAAAGAGTTCAGAATAAATCCAAACACAGATTAAATTATTAGTTCCAAATAAAAGACAATGAGGTGAAATGACCATTTAAAGCATACAGTACATGGACAACCTTCACTTAATGCAGGTTAATATCGGAATAATAATATCGGAATGACTTCAGTGAACATTATATATTAGTAGCTAATGACTAGAATACAGTATTACATTTGTATTGTCTTTTTAAGTCCAATGTAATGTATTTATTTATTTTTATTTATTTATTTATTTGACAGGGACAAAGCTCATTAATCAACATGTCAGTTTTCACATCAATGTAAATGGGCCAGAGTTAGCCAAAGCTAAGTTATCTAAGTTCCTAAAGTTAACATACGTAAAAATATGAATTAGAAAATAGCAAAAATAGCAGCTCTACAAGCTCAAAACGTGGTGCGTTTTGAGGAAATATAGTGACCCTCTGGAGTGAGGGTGGAAATATAGTGGCCCTCTGGAGTGAGTGTGTAAATATAGTGGCCCTCTGGAGTGAGTGTGGAACTATAGTGGCCCTCTGGAGTGAGTGTGGAAATATAGTGGTCCTCTGGAGTGAGTGTGGAAATATAGTGGTCCTCTGGAGTGAGTGTGGAACTATAGTGGCCCTCTGGAGTGAGTGTGGAACTATAGTGGCACTCTGGAGTGAGTGTGGAACTATAGTGGCCCTCTGGAGTGAGTGTGGAAATATAGTGGCCTCTCTCCATCATCATAGTTGCCCAACCTGCCCTGGGTTAAACCCTATAATATGTACATATATACCTTCTGCACTGTGGCTCTGAGACAGGAGATATAATTATTATATTATATATATTATAAATTATATTATATACCTTCTGCACTGTGGCTCTGAGACAGGAGATATAATTATTATATTATAGATATTATAAATTATATTATATACCTTCTGCACTGTGGCTCAGAGACAGGAGAGCCAGTATGGAGAAGGAGATCAGGAAACACAGCTTCATCTGGCGACAGAAATAATGAAGAACATTGAATTTCGTAACAAGAACACTACAACAAAAATGTAAATGAATTGATGCTAATCTCCAGAAAAGTGTTTTCATTTTGTCATGTTGTCTTGATGAAGTAGTAGTAGCCTAGTATTACTGGTCTTTATGCCAAACTACAATCATCTATGGTTTGATAAAGAGGTTGTAGTGTTCAATTTATTAGGGACCCCCATTTGAAAACATAGGCCAGGGACCCCCCATAAGGGACCCCCCCGTAAGATAAGATGTTTACAGCTCTAGCAGTGATTCTCAACCACCTTAATTTGAAGGCCCCCCATGTAATGACATTTCTGTCTCTGGGTCCACCATTTATACTAGTTACAGACCAATAAGGGTCCATTTGGTTCCTCACATCAGTACCCAGAGTAACTGGACTAAGGAAAGGAAAGGTACTATGTTTACCCAGGGTAACTGGACTAAGGAAAGGAAAGGTACTATGTTTACCCAGGGTAACTGGACTAAGGAAAGGAAAGGTACCATGTTTACCCAGGGTAACTGGACTAAGGAAAGGAAAGGTACCATGTTTACCCAGGGTAACTGGACTAAGGAAAGGAAAGGTACTATGTTTACCCAGGGTAACTGGACTAAGGAAAGGAAAGGTACTATGTTTACCCAGGGTAACTGGACTAAGGAAAGGAAAGGTACTATGTTTACCCAGGGTAACTGGACTAAGGAAAGGAAAGGTACTATGTTTACCCAGGGTAACTGGAGGATAAGACAGAAGTTCTCATAATCGGTTCTAGTGAGCAGAAAGAATCAATAATAAGCAGACTTGGTAACCTGACTGTAGAAAGTAACAGTACAGTAAAGAACCTGGGGGTTATTATTGATTCTGAATTGAATTTTAATTCACACATTAATCATGTTACCAAGATTGCGAGTGATGCCGTACATGCGAAACCTCATGATATTCATGTGGGAGGTAATGGGTCTGAATCGTCTGGTTAGCAAGATAGATTGCTGCCACACGCTACTTGACAAATAGAGGGTGTGGTGCAGGAAGAAGGGTTTTGTCCTGGACTCTATCCTGAAAATGTCAAAGTCCCTTTCAGCTTCAGACCTTTGTGTTTACTTGTAGTGTTTGTGTTAAATTACTATGTCTGTAGTGTTATAACATTTGCCTTCTGTTTCAATAAATTTTCCACCATGGTTTGACGTTACCCGCATGTCTTCACGTATGTCTTCACGTAGCTCCTGAAGTTGTTGGGCGATTGATGCAACGGTTTGGTCATCTGGACTATCACTAATCCACCACCACCATAATTATACCTTTGAATGTTACCAAAGGAAAATAATGATGGTTAATGCTTTGTTAACTGTGAAAAGTCCACAGCAAAGAGTTCAGAATAAATCCAAACACAGATTAAATTATTAGTTCCAAATAAAAGACAATGAGGTGAAATGACCATTTAAAGCATACAGTACATGGACAACCTTCACTTAATGCAGGTTAATATCGGAATAATAATATCGGAATGACTTCAGTGAACATTATATATTAGTAGCTAATGACTAGAATACAGTATTACATTTGTATTGTCTTTTTAAGTCCAATGTAATGTATTTATTTATTTTTATTTATTTATTTATTTGACAGGGACAAAGCTCATTAATCAACATGTCAGTTTTCACATCAATGTAAATGGGCCAGAGTTAGCCAAAGCTAAGTTATCTAAGTTCCTAAAGTTAACATACGTAAAAATATGAATTAGAAAATAGCAAAAATAGCAGCTCTACAAGCTCAAAACGTGGTGCGTTTTGAGGAAATATAGTGACCCTCTGGAGTGAGGGTGGAAATATAGTGGCCCTCTGGAGTGAGTGTGTAAATATAGTGGCCCTCTGGAGTGAGTGTGGAACTATAGTGGCCCTCTGGAGTGAGTGTGGAAATATAGTGGTCCTCTGGAGTGAGTGTGGAAATATAGTGGTCCTCTGGAGTGAGTGTGGAACTATAGTGGCCCTCTGGAGTGAGTGTGGAACTATAGTGGCACTCTGGAGTGAGTGTGGAACTATAGTGGCCCTCTGGAGTGAGTGTGGAAATATAGTGGCCTCTCTCCATCATCATAGTTGCCCAACCTGCCCTGGGTTAAACCCTATAATATGTACATATATACCTTCTGCACTGTGGCTCTGAGACAGGAGATATAATTATTATATTATATATATTATAAATTATATTATATACCTTCTGCACTGTGGCTCTGAGACAGGAGATATAATTATTATATTATAGATATTATAAATTATATTATATACCTTCTGCACTGTGGCTCAGAGACAGGAGAGCCAGTATGGAGAAGGAGATCAGGAAACACAGCTTCATCTGGCGACAGAAATAATGAAGAACATTGAATTTCGTAACAAGAACACTACAACAAAAATGTAAATGAATTGATGCTAATCTCCAGAAAAGTGTTTTCATTTTGTCATGTTGTCTTGATGAAGTAGTAGTAGCCTAGTATTACTGGTCTTTATGCCAAACTACAATCATCTATGGTTTGATAAAGAGGTTGTAGTGTTCAATTTATTAGGGACCCCCATTTGAAAACATAGGCCAGGGACCCCCCATAAGGGACCCCCCCGTAAGATAAGATGTTTACAGCTCTAGCAGTGATTCTCAACCACCTTAATTTGAAGGCCCCCCATGTAATGACATTTCTGTCTCTGGGTCCACCATTTATACTAGTTACAGACCAATAAGGGTCCATTTGGTTCCTCACATCAGTACCCAGAGTAACTGGACTAAGGAAAGGAAAGGTACTATGTTTACCCAGGGTAACTGGACTAAGGAAAGGAAAGGTACTATGTTTACCCAGGGTAACTGGACTAAGGAAAGGAAAGGTACCATGTTTACCCAGGGTAACTGGACTAAGGAAAGGAAAGGTACCATGTTTACCCAGGGTAACTGGACTAAGGAAAGGAAAGGTACTATGTTTACCCAGGGTAACTGGACTAAGGAAAGGAAAGGTACTATGTTTACCCAGGGTAACTGGACTAAGGAAAGGAAAGGTACTATGTTTACCCAGGGTAACTGGACTAAGGAAAGGAAAGGTACTATGTTTACCCAGGGTAACTGGAGGATAAGACAGAAGTTCTCATAATCGGTTCTAGTGAGCAGAAATAATCAATAATAAGCAGACTTGGTAACCTGACTGTAGAAAGTAACAGTACAGTAAAGAACCTGGGGGTTATTATTGATTCTGAATTGAATTTTAATTCACACATTAATCATGTTACCAAGATTGCGAGTGATGCCGTACATGCGAAACCTCATGATATTCATGTGGGAGGTAATGGGTCTGAATCGTCTGGTTAGCAAGATAGATTGCTGCCACACGCTACTTGACAAATAGAGGGTGTGGTGCAGGAAGAAGGGTTTTGTCCTGGACTCTATCCTGAAAATGTCAAAGTCCCTTTCAGCTTCAGACCTTTGTGTTTACTTGTAGTGTTTGTGTTAAATTACTATGTCTGTAGTGTTATAACATTTGCCTTCTGTTTCAATACATTTTCCACCATGGTTTGACGTTACCCGCATGTCTTCACGTATGTCTTCACGTAGCTCCTGAAGTTGTTGGGCGATTGATGCAACGGTTTGGTCATCTGGACTATCACTAATCCACCACCACCATAATTATACCTTTGAATGTTACCAAAGGAAAATAATGATGGTTAATGCTTTGTTAACTGTGAAAAGTCCACAGCAAAGAGTTCAGAATAAATCCAAACACAGATTAAATTATTAGTTCCAAATAAAAGACAATGAGGTGAAATGACCATTTAAAGCATACAGTACATGGACAACCTTCACTTAATGCAGGTTAATATCGGAATAATAATATCGGAATGACTTCAGTGAACATTATATATTAGTAGCTAATGACTAGAATACAGTATTACATTTGTATTGTCTTTTTAAGTCCAATGTAATGTATTTATTTATTTTTATTTATTTATTTATTTGACAGGGACAAAGCTCATTAATCAACATGTCAGTTTTCACATCAATGTAAATGGGCCAGAGTTAGCCGAAGCTAAGTTATCTAAGTTCCTAAAGTTAACATACGTAAAAATATGAATTAGAAAATAGCAAAAATAGCAGCTCTACAAGCTCAAAACGTGGTGCGTTTTGAGGAAATATAGTGACCCTCTGGAGTGAGGGTGGAAATATAGTGGCCCTCTGGAGTGAGTGTGTAAATATAGTGGCCCTCTGGAGTGAGTGTGGAAATATAGTGGTCCTCTGGAGTGAGTGTGGAAATATAGTGGTCCTCTGGAGTGAGTGTGGAACTATAGTGGCCCTCTGGAGTGAGTGTGGAACTATAGTGGCACTCTGGAGTGAGTGTGGAACTATAGTGGTCCTCTGGAGTGAGTATGGAACTAAAGTGGCACTCTGGAGTGAGGGTGGAAATATAGTGGCCCTCTGGAGTGAGTGTGGAACTAAAGTGGCCCTCTGGAGTGAGTGTGGAACTATAGTGGCCCTCTGGAGTGAGTGTGGAAGTATAGTGGCTCTCTGGAGTGAGTTTGGAACTATAGTGGCCCTCTGGAGTGAGTGTGGAACTATAGTGGCTCTCTGGAGTGAGTGTGGAAATATAGTGGCTCTCTGGAGTGAGTGTGAAAATATAGTGGCTCTCTAGAGTGAGTGTGGAACTATAGTGGCCCTCTGGAGTGAGTGTGGAACTATAGTGGCCCTCTGGAGTGAGTGTGGAACTATAGTGGCCCTCTGGAGTGAGTGTGGAACTATAGTGGCACTCTGGAGTGAGTGTGGAACTATAGTGGCTCTCTGGAGTGAGTGTGGAACTATAGTGGCCCTCTGGAGTGAGTGTGTAAATATAGTGGCCCTCTGGAGTGAGTGTGTAAATATAGTGGCCTCTCTCCATCATCATAGTTGCCCAACCTGCCCTGGGTTAAACCCTATAATATGTACATATTATATATACCTTCTGCACTGTGGCTCTGAGACAGGAGATATAATTATTATATTATATATATTATAAATTATATTATATACCTTCTGCACTGTGGCTCAGAGACAGGAGAGCCAGTATGGAGAAGGAGATCAGGAAACACAGCTTCATCTGGCGACAGAAATAATGAAGAACATTGAATTTCGTAACAAGAACACTACAACAAAAATGTAAATGAATTGATGCTAATCTCCAGAAAAGTGTTTTCATTTTGTCATGTTGTCTTGATGAAGTAGTAGTAGCCTAGTAGTCGTGGTCTTTATGACAAACTACAATCATCTATGGTTTGATAAAGAGGTTGTAGTGTTCAATTTATTAGGGACCCCCATTTGAAAACATAGGCCAGGGACCCCCCATAAGGGCCCCCCCATAAGGGACCCCCCATAAGATAAGATGTTTACAGCTCTAGCAGTGATTCTCAACCACCTTAATTTGAAGGCCCCCCATTTAATTACATTTCTGTCTCTGGGTCCACCATTTATACTAGTTACAGACCAATAAGGGTCCATTTGGTTCCTCACATCGGTACCCAGAGTAACTGGACTAAGGAAAGGAAAGGTACTATGTTTACCCTGCAGGGTAACTGGACTAAGGAAAGGAAAGGTACTATGTTTACCCAGGGTAACTGGACTAAGGAAAGGAAAGGTACTATGTTTACCCAGGGTAACTGGACTAAGGAAAGGAAAGGTACTATGTTTACCCAGGGTAACTGGACTATAAGGAAAGGAAAGGTACTATGTTTACCCAGGGTAACTGGATTAAGGAAAGGAAAGGTACTATGTTTACCCTGCAGGGTAACTGGACTAAGGAAAGGAAAGGTACTATGTTTACCCAGGGTAACTGGACTAAGGAAAGGAAAGGTACTATGTTTACCCAGGGTAACTGGACTATAAGGAAAGGAAAGGTACTATGTTTACCCAGGGTAACTGGACTAAGGAAAGGAAAGGTACTATGTTTACCCAGGGTAACTGGACTATAAGGAAAGGAAAGGTACTATGTTTACCCAGGGTAACTGGATTAAGGAAAGGAAAGGTACTATGTTTACCCTGCAGGGTAACTGGACTAAAGGAAAGGAAAGGTGGTAATTTTAACGTGCCGGTCCGGGGATACGAACTATAGCGACCTTCCGATATCAAGACCGCTCCGCAAACAGTTCGTCCACCGCTGCCCTTTTTAAATATTACATTGTACTGTATATAACTTGATTGATCGAATTAAACGAAACTAATATTTGATCTTTTTGTCACAATAAATTGAAAGTGATTATCTTGAGACGCACGTCTCTGCTCCTATGATTACATACTGTTACACTTTAATTGATGTCTTTGGGTTAAATTCCCAGGGTGGCGTGGTCGATGTGTACTTCTGCCAATTAAGGTTACATATGTTTGGGGTGGAGGAATTTAATAAAGCTATTGGGAAAATCAGCAAGTGACTATTTCTGCCAATATTTGAAGGATGAGAACAACACAGAACACTGCTCGTACCGCGGCACTCGCGCTATGAGCTTGTAGGTACAGTAGATTTGTTTTTCACATTGTATGTAACCTTATGATAATAATAATAATGAATTGCACTTTTCTATGCACTACGTGCTTACTCAAAGCGCCTTACAATGGTTCATTCATCCATACATTGGGAGGTGAAGGTTCATTCATCCATACATTGGGAGGTGAAGGTTTATTCATTCATACATTGGGAGGTGAAGGTTCATTCATTCATACATTGGGAGGTGAAGGTTCATTCATTCATACATTGGGAGGTGAAGGTTCATTCATTCATACGTTGGGAGGTGAAGGTTCATTCATTCATACATTGGGAGGTGAAGGTTCATTCATTCATACATTGGGAGGTGAAGGTTCATTCATTCATACATTGGGAGGTGAAGGTTCATTCATTCATACATTGGGAGGTGAAGGTTCATTCACTCATACATTAGGAGGTGAAGGTTTATTCATTCATACGTTGGGAGGTGAAGGTTCATTCATCCATACGTTGGGAGGTGAAGGTTCATTCATTCATACATTGCGAGGTGAAGCGGCGAACAGTCGACGCCAGCATCCTCACTTCCCACCCCCAATCCAACCCTTGATGCTGAGTGTCAAGCAGGGAGGCACTGGGTCACTGGGTCACTGGGTCACTGAGGCACTGAGTCTTTGGTTTGACCCGGCCGGGGATCCAACCCCGACCTCCGGCCCAGTCTCAGGGCGGACACTGTAACCACAAGGCCACTGAGCTGGTAACATTATGTTGTTCATCCCATGTTATCATGTCTGTGTGATGATACATGATATGACGTATAAGATGTCTCTCTTATAATAATAATTATTATTATAATAAGGCCTGATAGCTATTGTTGTGGTACAGTTTGTCCTTGAAGCCGTCCTTCTGCCGGTGACAGAACCATTGTACCACACAGGCCTCTCTGTGTACTCCATGTACATCTACTGTACCCCACAGGCCTCTCTGTGTACTCCATGTACATCTACTGTACCCCACAGGCCTCTCTGTGTACTCCATGTACATCTACTGTACCCCACAGACCTCTCTGGGTACTCCATGTACATCTACTGTACCCCACAGGCCTCTCTGGGTACTCCATGTACATCTACTGTACCCCACAGGCCTCTCTGTGTACTCCATGTACATCTACTGTACCCCACAGGCCTCTCTGTGTACTCCATGTACATCTACTGTACCCCACAGGCCTCTCTGTGTACTCCATGTACATCTACTGTACCCCACAGGCCTCTCTGGGTACTCCATGTACATCTACTGTACCCCACAGACCTCTCTGTGTACTCCATGTACGCCTGATTCAACAACAGCATCATCATATAGTACATCCGCGTGTCCGTGCATGTGCGACCTACGAGCAGGACGGTGCGCACCATGAACTGTCAATCAAATCCGCGACCGCAAGAGCCACCATTCTAGGAATGAAGCCATCAGAAAGTGCACAACACTGGACCAGTCTGAGGCTGCAGGGAAAACTGGCTCTTCTTCCCTTTGCAAACCACTCATTATCACACTCTATACTGTCAAATAACACCATAGGTGAGGACATTCTCATTTTCACTATTAAAGCCCGTTTACAGGTGTTGCCGACCAAGTTCAACTTGGCAACCTGGTACCCATCAGCACACGACCCACACTGCATCCTACATCCAGTACCACATGACAAAGAAACAGTCGCACACATCTTAAATGGCTGCAGCCACTATAAAGGACTGTACATTGCCAGACATGACCGTCTGGTGGACCTGGTCTCAGACAAGATCAGAGGAGTACAGGACAGGACAACAAGAATGTATAAACACAGCACTGTGAAAATAGAATGGTTTGATCACAATGACACGCATGTCAATTCACTACAAAATATTCCAAATACCCCAGATATTGTGTTCATCAATGAAATTAGAAAAACTGTCACTATATTTGAAATAGGCTGCCCAGTTGATTTGTATATGGACACTTGTTTTACATCCAAACTTATGAAATATCAGCTTCTGGTGGAACGTATTATGGGCATGGGATATAACTGTCAACTTATTGACCTTGTATTTGGAAGTCTGGGCCATGTCCATAAACTTGTGCTCAGGGGTTTTCAGGATGGATTGCTAAAAACAAATGCAAAAAAGCTGGCTAAATACTGTTCTGTCTCAGCTACTATGGGCAGTCTGTCTGTCTGGAGAAGGCGTTGTTTCATTTATTCCTAGATGGCTTAAAAAACCCAAAACAAACATCCTGTCTAGTAGTATCAAGTAATAGTATGTCAACAATGTGCTATATATATATACTTTCATTGTATTTCATTGTATGTAACCTTATTTCCTTTTTTTTTAAATATATGTTTTATCCCACGATTTTTCACCCCTGTGTCAATCATCTAATGTGATCCTGGGCTCTACACAACCTCCACCAACCTAGTCCCCATATATGGGGGACAAGGGGAGACCAACCTAGTCCCCATATATGGGGAACAAGGGGAGAGCAACCGACTTGAACTCATGCTTCCTTCATGCCTGAGTGTCCAAGTTGCTCCTTTACACCTGACAGAGGGGAGTTTCCCTGGTTTGACGTATAGCGCGTGGAAGGAACACGTTATTCCAACCAGTTCCTTTCCCCTCCATCAGGCGCCCTGGCTGGCCAGGGGGAGGCAGTTTAGTGACCAGGATTACTGCATGTTTTTTGTGAGGGTACCTACCCTAGGGGACACGGGGAGAACATGTGAGGGTACCTACCCTAGGGGACACGGGGAGAACATGTGAGGGTACCTACCCTAGGGGACACGGGGAGAACATGCAAACTCCACACAGAAAGGCCCTTTCGCCAACGCCCGCCTTCGGGTATGGGCACTGATGACGCGGAGGAGGAAACACGCCGCCAGCACCCACAGCGCCCCGAGCGGGAATCGAACCCAGGACCTTCTAGCTGTGAGGCGACAAAACTACCAACTGTGCCACCGTGCCCCTTTATGGCGCTTGTCTATGCACTACGTGCCTACTCAAAGCGCTTTACAACGGTTCATTCATCCATACATTGGGAGGTGAAGGTTCATTCATCCATACATTGGGAGGTGAAGGTTCATTCATCCATACATTGGGAGGTGAAGGTTCATTCATCCATACATTGGGAGGTGAAGGTTCATTCATCCATACATTGGGAGGTGAAGGTTCATTCATCCATACATTGCGAGGTGAAGGTTGATTCATCCATACATTGCGAGGTGAAGGTTCATTCATCCATACATTGCGAGGTGAAGCGGCGAACAGTCGACGCCAGCGTCCTCACTTCCCACCCCCAATCCAACCCTTGATGCTGAGTGTCAAGCAGGGAGGCACTGGGTCACTGAGTCTTTGGTTTGACCCGGCCGGGGATCCAACCCCGACCTCCGGCCCAGTCTCAGGGCGGACACTGTAACCACAAGGCCACTGAGCTGGTAACATTATGTTGTTCATCCCATGTTATCATGTCTGTGTGATGATACATGATATGACGTATAAGATGTCTCTCTTATAATAATAATAATTATTATAATAAGGCCTGATAGCTATTGTTGTGGTACAGTTTGTCCTTGAAGCCGTCCTTGTGCCGGTGACAGAAAACCATTATACCACACAGGCCTCTCTGTGTACTCCATGTACATCTACTGTACCCCACAGGCCTCTCTGTGTACTCCATGTACATCTACTGTACCCCACAGGCCTCTCTGTGTACTCCATGTACATCTACTGTACCCCACAGGCCTCTCTGTGTACTCCATGTACATCTACTGTACCCCACAGGCCTCTCTGTGTACTCCATGTACATCTACTGTACCCCACAGGCCTCTCTGTGTACTCCATGTACATCTACTGTACCCCACAGGCCTCTCTGTGTACTCCATGTACATCTACTGTACCCCACAGGCCTCTCTGTGTACTCCATGTACATCTACTGTACCCCACAGGCCTCTCTGTGTACTCCATGTACATCTACTGTACCCCACAGGCCTCTCTGTGTACTCCATGTACATCTACTGTACCCCACAGGCCTCTCTGTGTACTCCATGTACATCTACTGTATGTAATACCAATTTGTGCCAAACGGGGGCGAGTGACACTTCTGTGAGTAACTTGTAGCACCTATAAGGCACTATAGCAAAATCTGGCTTAGTTATTGTGTAGGTTCGACTGCTGGAGCTATGGGGAGTGCTTAAATGAGACTCAGACACAAGGAGGTTAATGTTAAATGATTGCCGGCAGTTATATTGAAAAAACAATTAACAAACAAACATACAATATGGAAAAGAAATAAATTGGTAGCAACTCTTGAATAGCAGTTGCTTGGCCACTTTCAATTCTCACAGTTCACTGTGTCTTTCTAATTTGGGTGCACCCTTCTAACTTCAATCCTCAGTTATCTCCTTTAAACCTTCAACTCAAGTTGTTTCTTTCCAGTTCAATCAAACAATCAAAATAGAATCTACAAATATCCACCTGTTCAATACGTAATGAATTGACCACTCAGTCACTGTTCTCCCAATTAATGAACAAGGTAAGGTAAGGTATGTATGCAAAATCAGTATACGTGTTACGGTTCAGAGTTCCAAGGATAAACCATCCAGGTATACTATGTATCAGTGTGTCAAAGTTCCATGGTTTCCAAAACTGTAAGAATCAGAGTTCCAATTCCAGGGGAATGTATGTGCATGCGTGTGCGCGGAGGGAGAGAGGGGGAATTGGGATTACTGCAGCTGAGAGTGGGGGAGTCTGCAGATTAGGCCTACCACACCGTAGAGTGCAGTGGTCTGTCCAGTGGTCACCAGCGTATGGGGGAATACTCGCTGTCGCTCAATCTCTAGATCCTGGTGGGAAGCTCGCCATCTATTGGAATGGTCAACTGGAAAACGATCCAATCCAACAAAAAGAACCTGACCGATTCTGTGTGAAACAGGCTGGGCACAAACAATGCAATGGCTGCCCCAGTGAATCCACAATGGTTTCTTGCTTCGCTGTGGTTTGTGTTCATAAAACTCTTCTAGTATCACACTTTTTCTCTCTCTGTTCTGTGCTCTTCTCATGTGCTGTGCATTGCTGTTTGGCTGTCTTTCTGTCTCTAACCTCAACAGCTGAACTGACTCAGTTCAATTGGTCTTGATCAGTGCAGCAGTGCAGGTAGAAGGTATAATCACTGCTTCAACAGGTTGCTGTGTGGCTGGAACAGCATATCAGCCAGGCCCTAAACTGACTGCTGATTGGTGGAAGCACATGTCACTCTGTCTCTGATATCTAGTGATTTTTAGATAGCTTAACAAATCTCTGCACCGCTCAGTGGTTAGGTTTTAGACAGGGTCACTAAACACAGTAACTTTAGATTTTGTTCTTAGGCAAAAGCACACATATAAGGCAACTGTAGCTTGTCTCTATATGTTAGGGTTATACTGTAATCCACTAAATCATGTGTGTTACATGTACCCCACAGACCTCTCTGGGTACTCCATGTACATCTACTGTACCCCACAGGCCTCTCTGTGTACTCCATGTACATCTACTGTACCCCACAGGCCTCTCTGTGTACTCCATGTACATCTACTGTACCCCACAGGCCTCTCTGGGTACTCCATGTACATCTACTGTACCCCACAGGCCTCTCTGGGTACTCCATGTACATCTACTGTACCCCACAGGCCTCTCTGTGTACTCCATGTACATCTACTGTACCCCACAGACCTCTCTGGGTACTCCATGTACATCTACTGTACCCCACAGGCCTCTCTGGGTACTCCATGTACATCTACTGTACCCCACAGGCCTCTCTGTGTACTCCATGTACATCTACTGTACCCCACAGGCCTCTCTGTGTACTCCATGTACATCTACTGTACCCCACAGGCCTCTCTGTGTACTCCATGTACATCTACTGTACCCCACAGGCCTCTCTGTGTACTCCATGTACATCTACTGTACCCCACAGGCCTCTCTGTGTACTCCATGTACATCTACTGTACCCCACAGGCCTCTCTGTGTACTCCATGTACATCTACTGTACCCCACAGGCCTCTCTGTGTACTCCATGTACATCTACTGTACCCCACAGGCCTCTCTGTGTACTCCATGTACATCTACTGTACCCCACAGGCCTCTCTGGGTACTCCATGTACATCTACTGTACCCCACAGGCCTCTCTGTGTACTCCATGTACATCTACTGTACCCCACAGGCCTCTCTGGGTACTCCATGTACATCTACTGTACCCCACAGACCTCTCTGTGTACTCCATGTACATCTACTGTACCCCACAGGCCTCTCTGTGTACTCCATGTACATCTACTGTACCCCACAGGCCTCTCTGTGTACTCCATGTACATCTACTGTACCACACAGGCCTGTCTGTACTCGATGTATCTCCCTTGTCCACTCATGAATTGATTTATTGTATTGTATTGTATTGATGTATTGATTGATGTATTGGTTCTCAACCAGGGGGGTCCCCACATTATTTTGGGAGGGTCCCCAGATGACAGTGAAGTGACAATTTAAGGAATTTGCAGACATTTTTAATACCTAAAAAACAAAAGAAAAAGGTCATTGCTGCTTCTGCATCTAAAGTAATCAACAAACTATAGCCAATGGGCATAAAAATGTACCAAAAGTGAAAATACTCTTCACGCAGAATGTCTAATTTCACGTTTTCACATGAAAATAGCAGATCTACAAGTGTCGCATCGCAACGCATGTGATGTATATATAGGCATGAAGCAGTTCATGTATAATGTATGTTTTGTAATAATAATCAAACTAGTAACTAAAGTTTTAAAATAATTGTAGTGGAGTGAAAATAGATATTTTCCTCTGCGATGTAGTGGAGTAGAAGTAAATGTACTGGGAAATAGTAAAGTGAAAATACCTCAAAAAGTACTTGAATAAATGTACGCCACTGCACTCAACCAACCGTGTCTGTGTGTGTGTGTGTGTGTGTGTGTGTGTGTGTGTGTGTGTGTGTGTGTGTGTGTGTGTGTGTGTGTGCGTGCGTGCGTGCGTGCGACTCTGTGTGTGTGTGTGTGTTGAAGTCTATCTTATCAACAATGAAGAACATCAGGTTTTCTTGTGTCCTGTATATACTGTAAATACTGTATGAAACCTTTATTTGTTTATCTGTTATCAGTGAGCGTAGCAGCATCAAGGACACGTTTTAGTTCTGTTGGGTGTTTATCTGTTATCAGTGAGCGTAGCAGCATCAAGGACACGTTTTAGTTCTGTTGGGTGTTTATAAGTCAGGTTCTGATTCCTCTCAGAAGCAACGAGCCAACAGGACAACAGCTTTGACCACGGTGAGTCCATTTTATGTTCACTTTAAACCACAACTTGGTTTGTTTTATTTCTACCAAGGTTCATGTTTTAGGTTCTTATTAGAGAAAGAAAAAGATGACTATTTTTTTTTCATTTGCGGCTTTCTTTCTAAATTTGCTAAATTTGTATTTTTTTACGAAATATTATGGCGATCTATTTATTAATATTTACTATAGTCCTACTAGACCTCAGGAAATTAGATCTGGACACAAAGGATCACAGGATCTACTGAATGTGACGGTAGAGTATAGTGGGGGTCAGTTCGTCACCTCCCCCTTCACATTCACTAGATCCTGTGATCTTTTGTGTCCAGGTGTAATTTTATATGAGGTCTAGTAGGAATATAGTAAATAATAATAATTTAAACAGCGCTATAAAGAAATACATATTTAGCCCCATCCCTCAAATGAAAGAAAGCAGCAAATGATTATTTTTTTACACTCATCTTTTTCTTTCTCTTTCCCTAAAACATGAACCTTAGATGAAAAAAACTAAAGTTGTCCTTTAATGTTATTTAATACAATGTTGTTTAGGCCTATTTCAGTGGTGTAATTTATGTGCGTGCGTGCGTGTGTGCGTGCCCAAGCGTGCCTTTTGTGCAACTGTTGAAGCCTATCTTATCAACAATGGAGTAAATCACGTTTTCTTGTGTCCGTACAGCCTATACTGTATCAAACCTCTATGTGTTTGTGTCTGTTATGATGATATCAGTGACCGTAGCAGCATCATGGTTAAGGTCACAGTTTTTGTAATGTGTTTATAAGTCCAACTTTTCATTCTATTATTGCCAGGATCTGATTGACATTCATCTCAGAAGCAACGAGCCAACAGGACAACAACTTTGACACGGTGAGTCCATCATTTTGTTTTAAAGATTTGTTTTGGGGCTTTTTATGTCTTTATTGATATAGTGACTATCTCTGGGACCCCCAATTTATATTGTAAAATCAATGTTAATTTAACTCTGAGAGTGTACAAATGGAACCAAATGGACCCTAACATTTGTACACTCTCAGAGTTACAGACCCATAAGGGTCCATTTGGTTCCAAACTATCATTTATCTGGGGACCCCCTGGAACTCCCTCAAGGACCTCTTTATCAAACCATAGATGAGTGTAGTTTGTCATAAAGACCACGACTACTAGGCTACTACTACTTCATCAAGACAACATGACAAAATGAAAACACTTTTCTGGAGATTAGCATCAATTAATTTACATTTTTGTTGTAGTGTTCTTGTTACGAAATTCAATGTTCTTCATTATTTCTGTCGCCAGATGAAGCTGTGTTTCCTGATCTCCTTCTCCATACTGGCTCTCCTGTCTCTGAGCCACAGTGCAGAAGGTATATAATATAATTTATAATATCTGTAATATAATAATTATATCTCCTGTCTCAGAGCCACAGTGCATTATGTACATATTATAGGCTTTAACCCAGGGCAGGTTGGGCAACTATGATGATGGAGAGAGGCCACAATAGTTCCACACTCACTCCAGAGGGCCACAATAGTTCCACACTCACTCCAGAGAGCCACAATAGTTCCACACTCACTCCAGAGGGCCACTATAGTTCCACACTCACTCCAGAGGGCCACTATAGTTCCACACTCACTCCAGAGAGCCACTATATTTCCACACTCACTCCAGAGGGCCACTATAGTTCCACACTCACTCCAGAGAGCCACTATATTTCCACACTCACTCCAGAGGGCCACTATAGTTCCACACTCACTCCAGAGGGCCACTATAGTTCCACACTCACTCCAGAGGGTCACTATATTTCCTCAAAACGCACCACGTTTTGAGCTTGTAGAGCTGCTATTTTTTGCTATTTTCTAATTTATATTTTTACGTATGTTAACTTTAGGAACTTAGGTACATTACATTGGACTTAAAAGACAATACAAATGTAATACTGTATTCTAGTCATTAGCTACTAATATATAATGTTCACTGAAGTCATTCCGATATTAATATTCCGATATTAACCTGCATTAAGTGAAGGTTGTCCATGTACTGTATGCTTTAAATGGTCATTTCACCTCATTGTCTCACAACTCTTTGCTGTGGACTTTTCACAGTAAACAAAGCATTAATTAACCGTCATTATTTTCCTTTGGTAACATTCAAAGGTGGACAGTGGAAGTGTTGGGACAATGCATACCCAGCAGACATGCAGACGCTACATAGCGGGCTACATGGAGCTCTACTGACTTCCATCGAGGCAGACCAGCAGATAAAGATTAATAACATACAGTCGGAGCTACAAACCCACCTGACCCAACAGATTGACCTGCTACGTCTCAACATACTTTCAGACCTGCAGGTAACGTTGAACCCATGGTGGAAAATGTACTGAAACAGAAGGCAAATGTTATAACTAGTGATGCACCGAATATTCGGCCACAGAAAATATTCGGCAGAAAATGGCTAAGAATGCATTTTCGGCCTATTCGGTTTCGGCCCGAATAGGCAGAAAAGATATCACCGACTAGTGTATGCAATTAATGCATTCAAAAGAGAAGAATAAATGTTTTATGGACCCATAACAGTGATTATTATTTAAGTTAAGTTTTGCCATAACCATTTTTTTTGCCATAATCATGTAGCTTTAAGGTACGGCCATGACAGCAAAGGTAGGAAAACAGATATATAATATTAATCATATTCGGATATTCGGTATTCGGTTTTCGGCCAACTGTTTCCTATATTCGGTATTCGGTTTCTGACAAGAGTTTCCCTTTCGGTGCATCCCTAGTTATAACACTACATACAAGTCATTTAACCCTGTAAGACCCGGATAAATTTCTATTTCTTCTAAAAAAAGATATTTCAACCTTAAAAATGTTATACCGAAAAGCAACGCTGGGTCTTACAGGGTTAACACAAACACTACAAGTAAAGACAAAGGTCTGAAGCTCAAAGGGACTTTGTCATTTTCAGGACAAAACCCTTCTTCCTGCACCACACCCTCTATTTGTCAAGTAGCGTGGTGGCAGCAATCTATCATGATAACCATTCTTGGCCCAAACCGAATACCAAATATAGAAAACAGTTGGCCGAATACAGAATATCCCAATATGATTAATAATATATATATTTTCCTACCATTGCGGTCATGGCCGTACCTTAAAGCTATACCTGATTTATGGGAAAATAAATGGTTATATGGCAAAACTTAACTTAAATAATAATCACTATTATGGGTCCATAAAACATGTATTCAGCTCTTTTGAATGCATTAACCCATTCTGAACGGGAACCCATCTTGGTGTCGGCATCATGTTATGCTTTAGCTATTGAAAAATAGCAGATCTACAAGCTCATAGCGCGCCACCGAGTGGCGCGCTACGAGCTTGTAGGTCTGCTATTTTATGAAAAATCGGAGAACGACTGACATTTTTAGAATCTGATCTCAGGTCAGAATGGGTTAATCAGACCAGTGTGTGTCCCAGTGGAAACCTCGTATGAATCTGATCTCAGGTCAGAATGCATTAATTGCATACACTAGTCGGTGATATATTTTCATTAATTATGAATTGAGTGTAGTAAAACCATAACTACAGTATAGACTGTGATCACCTTGACACTTCCCCAGTTGAGTACTTACACGAAGACAATGATTTATTGTATTACACATTTTTACATTTTTAAATATGCAAATGTGGCATAGGGGGGGGGGTCCATGAAATTGTTTAATGTTTCGGAATCACTGCTGTAAATGTTTATTTGAGGGTCCTTGACACCAAAAGGTTTGGGAACCAAACTGTAATTAAGGTCAACATGTTGGTATTGAGCCTCTAGAACTCTAACTCTGCATTCTGATGTAATTAAGGTCAACATGTTGGTATTGAGCCTCTAGAACTCTAACTCTGCATTCTTCGAGAGGCCAGTGTTGTTTTTGGCAGCAAATATTTCTATTTTAGTTTTAGTCATAGTCTTTGGACTGAAACTTCATTTAGTTTTGGTCACATTTTAGTCACCTGGAATGTCGACTAAATCTACAGGTGATTTAGTCGATTAAAATGTATTTTTGCCGTCATAATGACTTATTTTACACTTGCTGAAAATAGCCGATCTACACTGCGACGCGTTGTGAGCTTGTAGATCTGCTATTTTCAGCATGCAACCTAGTGTAAAATGACTTATACTGGATCTCTTGTCCACTATAGTCCCTTCCTAACATTTTAGTCTAGTTTTTATTTGTTGACGAAATTGTCAGTATATTTAGTCTTAGTTTTAGTCACCATAGCATAGTTTTCATTTAGTTTCCATTTAGTTTTCTTCATGAAAAAAAAACATGTTCGTCGACTACCTTCTTCCACTGACGGAAACTAAATGGAAACTAAATAAAAACTAAGCTATGGTGACTATAGAACAAAGACTAAATATATTGACAATTTCGTCAACAAATAAAAACTATAAACTAAAATGTTAGGAAGGGACTATAGTGGACAAGAGATCCAGTACAAGTCATTTTACACTTGGTTGCATGCTGAAAATAGCCGATCTACAAGCTCACGGAGTCACGGCAATGTTCAGCAACGACTAAATCAACTGTAGATTTAACTCGACTGAAATCTCACGACATTTTGTCGACCCAAAATAGACTAAAACATTCCAGGGGAGTAAAATGTGACTAAAACTCAATGAAAACATAGACATCAAAAGGGGCCTTCAGGCCCTGCCCTTTGACCCGTCTGTAAAACAACTGCCCTCTCCAGACCACCAATGCAGCGTTTTTACTGCATGCTGAAAAGAAATGCAAAATACCCTCCTCTCCTTTCAAAGTTTTGTTTGTATTTAGAAATCCAATGTCGTTTTACACACCTGCGTCTCCACTAGCTAAAGAGTGGTGGGTTGCGCCCCGAGAATAGCTGATCTACAAGCTCTCAACGCATCGCGAGCTTGTAGATCTGCTATTTTCTCACAGGATTCCAGCCCCACACGTCTCTAACACTCTCTAGCACGTCCCTGGTTTTACTCTGATGCACCTGTACTGTACACCTGTACTGTACACCTGTACTGTACACAAGATGTATAGCAAATAAAGTTCAACCTTGAATTGTCTCTGTGTGCAGGCATTACCTTGACTCCTTCAAAAGCGCTCTCAAAGGGCCCCTACGGACTCTCAAAGGGCCCCTACGGACGGCTGCAATTCGAAACTGGCCCCCGTAAAAAATCTTTACAGTCTTTGTATTGAGTTTGTGCTTGAAAATGTACTGTAATTCTGCAAACTGTTAATAAATATTTCAACCAATCAAAGTCATTCAGTTGTTGTTATAAGGACGTTAACGCTATATCTAAGGAGAAAGCTGAGAAAATAAATGAATTGAAATAAGCAAATAACAGAAGATGACCCATTTGTATTTTTTTTTTTTTTACAATGTGTCAATAATAATAGACTGGGTTTTTAGTTGTTACCAAATAAATCTTAAAGGGATAGTTCAGATTTTTTTTAACTTAAGTTGTATGAAATACTTTCCATTAACATAGTGGTTGCAACTGTAATAATTGATTGTCCCGTGGTGGGAGTTCTGCTCTGGTTTTAGTGAATATTAAGTAGTTCTGGTCATTTTGTGGTGGTGGGGGGGGGGGGGGGGGGGGGGGCACTGGGGGCCACGCAGTAAAAGTAAATTAATCCACAAAACAAACGTAATTTGTATTGTTGGCCTATTTCTAAAAATTGATTCATGGATTCTCAACCACGTTAATTTGATTTTTTTTTCTTTTTTTTTTCTTAGATGGTAAGTCTGGGACCGAGCCTACTTGACATCAGAGACACTGGGCTCACTGCTACAATCTAAAATATCTAAAACCACATATTACACACATAAAGACTCCCGGGAAAGTGATCTAAAGCTTCTAAACGTCATTAACATGTATTTTTTTGCAAAAAGGGTGAAGTGTCCCTTTAAGTTTAATGGGTAACTGAGGCAATCAGTTGCCCATATGAGGTGAAATTGAGTGAAAGCCTTTGTTACAACACTACCCTCAGTTCTCTGAGGGCCCCAAATGACTGACATAGCCCTGGGTAGGCCACCCAGCCAGGCAAAGACCTGCTCTCTAAGCAATTAGCCTGTCGCTAAGTCCCACCCAAGCCCGTTGTTGGCCAATACCACATTAGCAACGGTTACTAGGTTAGGAAACGATCGGTCAAGCTTGCAATGCTGGTCAAAATGGTTAAGCAGTGTCAATACATATATTTGCTGTACAGCATGTGTGGGTTTGTTTTCTTACCTTATGAGCAAATTAGTCCATTCCATCAATTATTTCGCTCCGTTGTGCAGTTTAATAGTATCTATAAAAATAGGCTCTCATTGACTTCCATTGTAACGGGGAAACAGCTCTCAAAATCAGTCAGTTAGCATAAGCGAACACAACAAAAGCTGATTCTGACAGTTTATGACATCAGGAAAACTCATGCCATCTTATTTTCGTCTTCTGATAGATTTATAAAGTAACTATATTGGTTGGAGATATACAGTGAAGGGTTCTGGTGTTCCTCGTTTGTAAACAAGTCGCTTTTGTTTACAAATTTGTTTACATCCAACGTTCTGGATGGTAAGTCTGGGACCGAGGCTACTTCAGACCAATCAGATCGTTTTGTAGGCAAACAGGAACTTCTTTCCAAACAAACTTGACAGGGTTGCCAAGTCTGCTTATTTCCCGCTACTTTGGGCTTAAGGCTAATAATTAGTACTGTAATACATTACCAAAACATGAATTATCATAGATATAGGCCTACATAGTATTTATAATGATAAATGCATACAATATTTTTATTAGGATTATATATGGTCATATTATTGTGTTTGTTTTGGCTTGTTTTTCTTGATTTGGCTTTAAGAGTTGGCTTGTTTTTGGAGGTGGTTTGGCTTATATCTCTCACACAATGTGGCAACACCGAAGTCAAAACAAAAACATTACAACGTTGATATTTTTTATTAAAAATAAAACGGTCATAATCAGCTTAGTGTTCTAAAAGAGTGAGTTTGAGAGTTGTTTCCCTGTTACAATGGAAGTCAATGAGAGCCTATTTTTATTTCTAATATGTAGGCTACTATATTAAACTGCACAACGGAGCGAAATAATTCATGGAATGGACTATATTGCTCATAAGGTAAGAAAACAAACCCACACATGTACGTCAAATATATTTATTGACACTGCTTAACCATTTTGCCACAAAAATGGACTCAGATAAAGAAGGGCTTCTTTATCTGAGTCCACTTTTGTGTTGTCCCCATCCTGGGCCTATCACTTACGATATTTATGTTGCCAGATTAACCCCCTGGTCTCTGTCCCTACTATATTAAGTTGTAAAACTGTGGAATAATGTGATTCAGTCATGGAATAACACTATGTCAAGTCTGGATCTGTAACATCATTTAACTGAGAATCAATTTATATAAATTCCCCTAAACTTTATAATTCGGTGTGGTCTGAATTCCTTTGTCTTCCAATTACTTTTTAAAGGTTTTTTAACAAGGTGTTTTATCCATTGCCTGGATTGTGTTCAAAGGGTTTTTCTAGGAATGGTTAAGGTGACTAAAGGATTTTATTCAAAGGGTATTTCACTCATTTGCAAAAGGTAATGTACGGTATACCGATTAATTTGGTTCCATTCAAAGTTCTCTCAAAGGTTTATCCATTGTGCTATCTTAAATTGACAGCGCACTATATTTGACAACTATGGCCTAAGGTTTTTGAAAATGTTTCTTACTGTCTTAAACTGACAGTCCTATATTCCTATATTAGGATACTTTATTTGGGGTTTTTCCATTACATTTTTATGGTGGTCTGGACATATTTTAATTTAAGGTCCTGGTTCAGACTTACATTATTCACTTATAAATATAAAATAAAAACATTCTCATCATAATGGTAAAATTAGAACCATCACTGTCTCTCCATTTGATGTTTTGCTGTAACCCTCTTCACAGAGCCTATGTGACTATGGACTCTGCCTCCTCACAGATCACAACCATGCGCTGCTACCATGTTATATTACACCACTACACTGTATTTTATCTTAACATTCTTATTCCACTATATACTGTATTATCTGACATTGTTATACTATATATTATCTTACACTATTACGTTTATTTCTATTGCTACTACTATTGCCTGTATTTACTAGCTGTCTCTCTATTTTTCTCTCCCCCGACATAGTCGGGTTCTGCTTGATGTTTCTTCTAAATTCCAATACCCCACATCTCGGCCACTTTCTCACTCACACTCGGTCAGTCCAGCATGGTGGTGTTACGGTGATATTGGTGACCTGCTGAAATATGTGACCATCGATCTCACACAACTTTATGGAGATCTTTAAATACAAGGCCTAAATACCACTAGGTTTTTTACTCAATGTAAATTGTTACGTTTCATTTATCAGCAGACACTGACATTGTGATTGTCTACACGATTTTCACATATTTCAGCAGGTCACCAACCACCATGCTGGAGTGACCGAGTGTGAGTGAGGGAGTGGCAGAGACTTTGAGGTATTGGAATACAGGTTTTTATATGTGAAATGTGGACTATTGTGTGAGGGTATTGGACTATGGTCAAAAGGACATTTGAGGTTTTGGTGGTATGGGATAATAAAGTTGTTTTTATTTTTGTTGCTTCAGAAAGGGCGCTATATAAGTGTGAGATATTGTTGCTACCATAGGTCGCATTTACTATGAAAACCTGCATCTCCCGTCCGTCCGTCCCACGCCTCCATACTGTACTCTGTACTGTATATGCATGTCGGGCTAATGCTTGTCGGACTGATAGTATGTCTAACAAATGTATCACACTCACATTGCACAATTTGGAGATGTTTTGCTTACAGTGTAAGCACCTGTCCACAGGAGACTTTTCTAAAATATGTTAACACTATATTCTACATATCAAAATCACACAAAAAACAAGCAGACATAATCATTCAGGTAACCAATCAGTGACATTTTGAGAAATAAAACATGAATGAATGAATAAATATTTTAGAGTAATTAAACTCATTCTAAGTGTTAGAAATACAATATTGTGTAGAAAAAACCATGTGGAAGGACCATCCAACCTTGTTACCCATGTTTTAAATGGCGAGTTTGTACTTCTGCCCTCTGGGAGAAGATACAAAGAACCAAATAGTGTGGTACGAGGCGTCATTTTTTCCAACTTTTTCCATTCCCAACTATGCAGCTTCCACCTGAGGAACCGAGACGTGAAAAATATAACCGAGCGTCACTTGGGATGGTCACAAACTCTCCAACCATACCCACCCCATGTATCTTGGAGTTACACTGGACAGGACACTCTTCTTCAAAAAACACATGGAGAACACAAAAGCCACGGTCAACACCCACAATAACATCCTGTGAAAACTATTGAACTCCAAGTGGGACGCAGACCCACAAACAATCCGTGCAACTGCCATGGCCCTGTCTTTCTCTACAGCAGAGTATGCCTGCTCAAGCTGGAGCCGATCACGTCACACCAAATTGGTCGACACAGCCCTAAATGACACCTGTCGCATCATCACGGGATGCGTCAAGACAACACCTGTCCCGTGCCTTTATGCGCTAGCCGGCACCTCCCCCCGCACATCAGACGACTGTGTATCGCTCAAGATGAATGGAGAACACAGGAGATAGACAGTGAAGTTAGGGATGAATGAAGGAAAGTCTGGAATGAAATGATAGAGAACACCTCACACACATAGTTTCCTTTCGTGGCTGTTTACATCCGAGGGTCGCCGACTCGCCGGTCCTCTCGAACGGAACAGTTTAACGTCATGCCCAGGACGAAAAGATATAGAGAACACCAACATGACAAATAACAGCAGGAAGGCATGGGCCACAATCCACCGTCTTGGCAAAGACCACACCACCCATAATTCACAACGGTCACAGCAAACTCTATTGCATCACAACTGGTGTAGGTATTGGATGGAGCCCGCACACCACCAAATCGTGAAAAACAACATACTATAGTATGCCCTCCGTGACCATGGACTTTCGCTTTTCTGCGATTTAACCTTTTTTCAAATCCTCAACAATGAATCGTGCACTATAGCGTGCCACTTAATTACCTTGACCAATATCAATGACCTTGAGCAGTATAAATTACCTTCAATAAGACTAGTAAATGACCTTGACCAGTATAAATGACCTTGACAAGTACAAATGACCTTGACCAGTATAAATGACCTTCACCAGTATAAATGACCGTGACCAGTATATGACTGTGACTAATATAATGAAATGTACCCATTCTACATACTGTGAAATATAATGAAATGTACCAATTCTACATACTGTGAAATATAATGAAATGTACCCATTCTACATACTGTGAAATATAATGAAATGTACCCATTCTACATACTGTGAAAATAAAAATAAATCAATCAATGCTGCGATTTGCTGCGGTCACACATGACAGACTGCAATGCCAGTGTTGAGCCACACGGTGGCGCCAAACACCAGTTTATACAAGTCGGTTGCTTGTACAGCCTGCTATTATTAACCTGTTCATCACTGACGTCTCTTTGTCTTCATATCATTTAAATCAGTGGCTCCCAAACTGTTTTACATCAAGGACAAGGACCCCCAAATTGACACTTAATGAACCCGCGGACCCCCCATTTGAAAAGATAATTATGCCAGCGACCGCCATATAAGAGAAGATTTGTATGGCTCTCGGGACCCTCAGTTTGACACGCATTATAGGCTACGGACCCCCTACGGACCCCCTACATTCAATGAGACCACTTCTACAACATTGCTTTTAATTGATCTTTTATTTTTTGTTATTCATGTCCTCACTGTATTGCATTATACTGTTTTTTAATGTTGTTGCCTTGCTTTTCTTTTTTTTTTCTTCCATTGTTCTGTAAAGCACTTTGAGCTGCATTTCATGTCATTGAAGGTGCTATACAAATAAAGTTATATTATTATTATTATTATTTATTTACACAACCGCCCTAACGGGTCCATTTGGTTCCATGTGTACACTCTCAGTTTAAAGTTAAATGAACATTGATTTTACACAGAAACAGACGGCAGGGCAGGTTCGTTCAAGTCCAATAATGTTTATTTAAAGGGATTGTGACATAAAAAAAAAAAAAACATATTATAAAAAATAATTAATCTTTTTTTTAGGTTTTAGGAGCTCAGTTGCACCCAAAAAAATACCTGAACTTTGACCATTCAGAGGTTGTAGTGGGACAGCCCATTCAGAGGTTGTAGTGGGACAGCCCATTCAGAGGTTGTAGTGGGACAGCCCATTCAGAGGTTGTAGTGGGACAGCCCATTCAGAGGTTGTAGTGGGACAGCCCATTCAGAGGTTGTAGTGGGACAGCCCATTCAGAGGTTGTAGTGGGACAGCCCATTCAGAGGTTGTAGTGGGACAGCCCATTCAGAGGTTGTAGTGGGACAGCTCATTCTCCAGGTCACAGATGGTCTTCTCCTGAGAAGACACCTTGGCTTTCAGATCCTGGATCTCCTTCAGCTCAGCCAGCTGTGCTGAAGAGGAGGACGACACCTTGGCTTTCAGAACCTGGATCTCCTTCAGCCTCTCAGCCAGCTGAGCCGAGTAGGGAGGGAGGGAGGACACCGAGGAGGACATCTTCAACCTCTCAACCATCTGAGCTGAGGAGGAGGAGGAGGAGGAGGACACCATGGCAGAGGGTCCGGTCGAGGAGGAGGAGGACACCATGGCAGAGGGTCCGGTCAAGTCCAGAACATTCTTCTTGGGCACTTTGGGCCCGTCGTGGCTCTTGGGCCTCATGGAGACCAGGACGGGGTCCTTGTCCTGGCCCTCCAGCCACTCCTCGGGCTCCATGGCGGCCTCTGGCCCCGCCGTGTCGGGGTACAGGTCGTCCTGGAAGTGCTCCGACTTCCTGGGAACCGTCATGGCGACCGGCTCGCACCTCCTGTGGAGGAGCCGGTAGAGCCGGGCGACCTCGCAGCGCGCCACGTCCAGCCCCCTGCGGGGCATGAAGCCCATGGCGACGCCCCGCTGCGGCTCCTTGGCGGTGTAGCGGCCGAGGAAGTGCAGGAACGGCGGCTGCTCCGTGACCTCCAAGTACAGCACGCTGCTCTCACCGCGGGCCGAGAGGTAGACCAGGCTGGCGTCGGCGTCGTAGTGCGGCGTCATGACGCCGTTGCCCGTGTCCAGGTCCAGGCGGGCCACGGGCTCCAGCGCCGGGCCCCACAGCGCCAGCTCCCTCTGGCTCATCCGGGTGAAGCCCGTGGTCAAGACGTTCCCGTCGCGGGTGAAGACGGCCATGGCCGGTCGGACGCCCTGGTGCGCCGCCGGGCGCTCGGCGACCACGCGGCCCGTGCGCGGGTCGCAGACGCGCAGCGTGCGGTCGCGGCAGGTGGTGACGAACAGGCTGCCGTTGCGGTTCCAGCTGACGGCGTGGACCACGTCCGGGTGCTGGCGCTCGTCCAAGGAGACCAGGGGCTCGCCGGTGCCGGCGTTCCACACGATGATGAGGTTGTCGCCGCCCGCGGTGAGCAGGACGTTGCGCGCGGCGGGGTGCCACGTGACCACGGACACGCGCTTGGAGTGACCCTCCAGGATGACCAGGGGCTCCGTGGCCACGGGGCGGCCCGGGACGTCCTCGTCGTCCGAGACCTGCCACACGATGGCGCTGGTGTCCTCGGAGCCGGTGGCTAGTGATCGGTTGATCGATTGATTGATTGTTTTATTAGACAGAATGTAAAAACAGCAACATTGACTATATGTGTCGTATTGTATCGTTTTGCAATGCAAATAATCGGTAGCGAATCATTTTGCTACATGCAATTATTGTGATTGTATCAATACTACATTTTTTTGGTGCGTGGTATTTTGAATGCCACAGACGAAAAACAGTCTAAGTCCACACTATTTATCCATAATGTATAAATGATAGATAAGGGGTCAGGACAACGAGGCCTTTTCGTGGAGGGGTCAGAATGAAATTTGGACTTAAGACTGTTTTTCGTCTGTGGCACTCAAGAAGAAAAAAGAAAAAAAGGAGTTTAATTACTTAGTTTAAAATAATGTCAATGTATTTTAAATAGTTACTGTATTGATTTCAAATCATTGAATGGTATCGTATCGTAGCGCTACGAGCTTGTACCAAAAGGGGTTCCCAAGTGATCTGAATTTAGGGCAGGGGTCTGCAACCTTTTTCACATGAAGTGCCATGTTTACATTTTCGTGATAGTCATTGTGCCATATAGAATTATGACACCACATCCAAATTAAATATTCCCAATTGATTTTGATTGTCCAATGGATATACATAAGCTTATAGAAATATTTTTGTATATGATCATTAAACTCGACTTTAGACTTAATTTAACTGACTGAATATTTAGTTTTAAAAGAAAAACCTTCTCTCTCTCACACTAATGCCAGTGTGCCAGTGATCTGTGCCAACGTTGGCACCTAAAGTGCCTAAAGGTTGCCTATAGATTTAGGGCATTCCGCGCTTGGGGTGCAGAAGGAGAATTCCCATTTTGGGGCGGGCACCCCTTTTGGTGTTAGCATTATGCTATGCTTTAGCTATTGAAAAATAGCAGATCTACAAGCTCATAGCGCGCCACCGAGTGGCGCGCTACGAGCTTGTAGGTCTGCTTTTTTTTAGAAAAATCGTGAAAATGTGGTGCAAATATTTGAATATATATTTCAGAGCGAACATTTTTTTTAACTAAAATATTGGCGTCAGTGGTGGGGGTCCCTGGAACAACACATTTTGAGATGGGAGGTCCGTGGCCCAATAATAGAGATAATTCTGGGGGTCCTTGACATGAAAAAGATTGAGCACCACTAATACAGAAACATGGGGTTTTTCAGAAAAATGTTAGGATTTAGAAGCCTAGGGCTGAATTTTGCGTGTCTTAAGTAGGCTACCAGGTCTTATTCCCTAACTTGAGTAAACTAAAGACCTGGAGGCGTGGTCAATGCTCTTTGGCCACTCAGAATAGCCAAATGGCATTGATCACGCCTCCAGGTCTTTAGTTTACTCAAGTTAGGGAATAAGACCTGGTACTTAAGACATGCAAAATACAGCCCCTAACCTCTAAAGTCTAAAATGGGTGAATGTCTCCATACCTATGACGTGGTCGTCGTGCGGACACCAGGCCATGTCCAGGACGGGTCCAGAGTGTCCCGCCACCAGCGGGTGGTCCTGGGCCACGCGCCCCGGCCGGTCCACGGGCAGCACCAGGAAGGCCCCGCCGCCGCCCGCCTCCACGCTGACCGCCAGGAACCTGGGGTTGACGGCGCACAGCGAGCCGTCCCGCGACAGCCGCAGGTCGTCGAAGGTCTGCTCGCGGCCGGCGCTCCGGCCGAAGACGTGGCGGAACTTACTCTGACGCACAACGCTGTGACTCGTCATCTTCCCTCGCTGTTGGTCACGGAGATCTGGACAACACACCGTTTACAATGTAGGCTAAAGGAGATCTGGACGACACACACAGTTTACAATGTAGGCTAAAGGAGATCTGGACAACACACCGTTTACAATGTAGGCTAAAGGAGATCTGGACGACACACACAGTTTACAATGTAGGCTAAAGGAGATCTGGACGACACACACAGTTTACAATGTAGGCTAAAGGAGATCTGGACGACACACACCGTTTACAATGTAGGCTAAAGGAGATCTGGACGACACACACCGTTTACAATGTAGGCTAAAGGAGATCTGGACGACACACAGTTTACAATGTAGGCTAAAGGAGATCTGGACGACACACACAGTTTACAATGTAGGCTAAAGGAGATCTGGACGACACACACCGTTTACAATGTAGGCTAAAGGAGATCTGGACGACACACACCGTTTACAATGTAGGCTAAAGGAGATCTGGACGACACACACCGTTTACAATGTAGGCTAAAGGAGATCTGGACGACACACACCGTTTACAATGTAGGCTAAAGGAGATCTGGACAACACACACCGTTTACAATGTAGGCTAAAGGAGATCTGGACAACACACACAGTTTACAATGTAGGCATTTAGCAGACGCTCTTAATCCAGAGATCTGGACGACACACACCGTTTACAATGTAGGCCTTTAGCAGACGCTCTTAATCCAGAGATCTGGACAACACACACCGTTTACAATGTAGGCTAAAGGAGATCTGGACAACACACACCGTTTACAATGTAGGCTAAAGGAGATCTGGACAACACACAGTTTACAATGTAGGCTAAAGGAGATCTGGACAACACACACAGTTTACAATGTAGGCTAAAGGAGATCTGGACAACACACACAGTTTACAATGTAGGCTAAAGGAGATCTGGACAACACACACAGTTTACAATGTAGGCTAAAGGAGATCTGGACAACACACACAGTTTACAATGTAGGCTAAAGGAGATCTGGACAACACACACAGTTTACAATGTAGGCTAAAGGAGATCTGGACAACACACACCGTTTACAATGTAGGCTAAAGGAGATCTGGACAACACACACAGTTTACAATGTAGGCATTTAGCAGACGCTCTTAATCCAGAGACACTTACATTAAGCAAGGACAAAAAAGCATGGCAATACGTCACATAAAAAGCATTTATCATGAAACATGCCTAAGCTAAGAACGTAACAGTGGAATATCTATATAATGAAGCTATACATATAAACTATACATATATACTATACTATGACGTGCTATGACTACATACAATGCAATTCTAGTGCTGTCTACATAACATGCTATAAGTCTGTATCAAATGCTATCTAAGTCTACAGAAATGCTAGATAGCACCCACACACGCACACACACACACACACACACACGCACACGCACACACACACACACACACACACTGATTTAGTCGAGTAAAATGTTATTTAGTTTAGAAGACCAAAACTAAAATCATTCATTTCAGATGACTACATAATTATGACTAAAACTATGAAAAAATAAACAGTGGTTCAGTTCAATTGCATGGCGTTTACAACAGGCCTTACCTGTCACTGAAGTCCTGATGAATCCACACCGCTCCTGGTGCAGGCTACCTGTCACTGAAGTCCTGATGAATCCACACCGCTCCTGGTGCAGGCTACCTGTCACTGAAGTCCTGATGAATCCACACCGCTCCTGGTGCAGGCTACCTGTCACTGAAGTCCTGATGAATCCACACCGCTCCTGGTGCAGGCTACCTGTCACTGAAGTCCTGATGAATCCACACCGCTCCTGGTGCAGGCTACCTGTCACTGAAGTCCTGATGAATCCACACCGCTCCTGGTGCAGGCTACCTGTCACTGAAGTCCTGATGAATCCACACCGCTCCTGGTGCAGGCTACCTGTCACTGAAGTCCTGATGAATCCACACCGCTCCTGGTGCAGGCTACCTGTCACTGAAGTCCTGATGAATCCACACCGCTCCTGGTGCAGGCTACCTGTCACTGAAGTCCTGATGAATCCACACCGCTCCTGGTGCAGGCTACCTGTCACTGAAGTCCTGATGAATCCACACCGCTCCTGGTGCAGGCTACCTGTCACTGAAGTCCTGATGAATCCACACCGCTCCTGGTGCAGGCTACCTGTCACTGAAGTCCTGATGAATCCACACCGCTCCTGGTGCAGGCTACCTGTCACTGAAGTCCTGATGAATCCACACCGCTCCTGGTGCAGGCTACCTGTCACTGAAGTCCTGATGAATCCACACCGCTCCTGGTGCAGGCTACCTGTCACTGAAGTCCTGATGAATCCACACCGCTCCTGGTGCAGGCTACCTGTCACTGAAGTCCTGATGAATCCACACCGCTCCTGGTGCAGGCTACCTGTCACTGAAGTCCTGATGAATCCACACCGCTCCTGGTGCAGGCTACCTGTCACTGAAGTCCTGATGAATCCACACCGCTCCTGGTGCAGGCTGAAATGACTGTAAATGTTGAAGAGTTGAATGTCTCAGAGTTGCAGATCACAGCGTCAGGTATAAATGACTGTAAATGTTGAAGAGTTGAATGTCTCAGAGTTGCAGATCACAGCGTCAGGTATAAATGACTGTAAATGTTGAAGAGTTGAATGTCTCAGAGTTGCAGATCACAGCGTCAGGTATAAATGACTGTAAATGTTGAAGAGTTGAATGTCTCAGAGTTGCAGATCACAGCGTCAGGTATAAATGACTGTAAATGTTGAAGAGTTGAATGTCTCAGAGTTGCAGATCACAGCGTCAGGTATAAATGACTGTAAATGTTGAAGAGTTGAATGTCTCAGAGTTGCAGATCACAGCGTCAGGTATAAATGACTGTAAATGTTGAAGAGTTGAATGTCTCAGAGTTGCAGATCACAGCGTCAGGTATAAATGACTGTAAATGTTGAAGAGTTGAATGTCTCAGAGTTGCAGATCACAGCGTCAGGTATAAATGACTGTAAATGTTGAAGAGTTGAATGTCTCAGAGTTGCAGATCACAGCGTCAGGTATAAATGACTGTAAATGTTGAAGAGTTGAATGTCTCAGAGTTGCAGATCACAGCGTCAGGTATAAATGACTGTAAATGTTGAAGAGTTGAATGTCTCAGAGTTGCAGATCACAGCGTCAGGTATAGATGACTGTGAATGCTGAAGAGTTGAGTTGCAGTCACAGCGTCAGGTATGAACTGATGCTTGATGTTCTGTGATGATGAGCTGTATATTTATAAGGCCATGCTGTATAGGGCGGAGAGTCACTCAGAGATAGAGATGAAGATCTTCCCACAGTCTGGGAAACAAAGCCAATCAACTCCGGCCTTTGATCATAACGTGAGTCATTGTCATCGGTTGTAATAGGCCGGTTGTGTGGCGACCGACCCAAGTCTGGGCACTACTTTAAAACATATATATATATATATATATTTTGAAAGGGAAGTTCCATGAGATATGGGACTATACTTTTATTTATATATCAAAGGATGGTTGCAGTAACACTTTGTATTTATACATTACATAATGACATAATCACGTCCAGTGAGTGTTGTCCATGTTTTTTTAGTTTTTAGTTTTATTGCTAGTTGCGTTTAGTTTTTTAGTTTTTTTTTTTTTGTCTTTTTCTTTTGTGTAAGTATACATATATATATTTTTTGCATAGACAATACGGTTCTGGACTCTGGGTTAAAAGTTATCCACACAATATCCTGCAGTTGTTGGCGGTTGACCCGGGATCGAACGCGTGACTCTGCGCCGCGGTCCAAAGGCCAGAGCTCTACCGACTGAGCTACGCGGACACTAAATGCACTAAATGTAATGAAAGGAAGAGAAATATAGTAAAACAGAACACCGTGGCCCAACATGGCTGTGAATCAATCTATCAACGGCCCCCTGAATGGGATTAGTATTAGTATTATTATTATTATTATCAACGGCCCCCTGAATGGGAATTAGTATTCATCGTTGTGCATTCCTTCCCATCGTGTTGTTATTTTACGGAGAAGTAAGATGTGACAAAAATGATTTTTGATACAGAGACAGTCATGGCAGCAATACTAACAATACTAACAATACTAACAATACTAACAATACTAACAATACTAACAATACTAACAATACTAACAATACTAACAATACTAACAATACTAACGAGTAAGACGCGCAAACGCGGGAAGCGAACGCAGATCGTAAATTGCAATAACAATTAGAATAAATTACGAATTAGTGAGAACTGTGTAGTACTGTGAAATTAGTGAAAACAGGGAGCAGCCATCACACTCATGTCACCATGACTCATGCGTTCGTGTGTCTGTGCCCTTTGTGCCCATATATGGAGCTGAGTGATTTTTGATGCATATTTGGACGTAGCTCCATATATGGGCACAAAGGGGGGACACACGCACGCACACACAGACACACAGACATGATCTGCTAGGTCTCATAGTAAGTGCTCAGTGCGTTCGCAACAAGATGAGTTAATTGCACAGGCAGACTCTTTACATAATAGAGCATGTCTGGAATAAGTGTCAGAGCTGAAATAGACATAACATCATGTAGCTATAGGTGTAATGTTATAGAGACCACAGACGTGAACCTTTTCAAGGCTGTTTTCTCAACTCTCTGTTTCTCTGCCAGACATTACTCTATAAGCCATATCTCCAAAAACTGGAGGGTCAAACTGAACAACCAATATGTCCATTTGAAGATATGATTCCCTGCTTTTTTATTTTCATGGTGCCTGAGATAAGATATTAAAATGTTGCGTGAGCATAGCAGATGCTGCTACCATGCTCATACACATACAGACACGCATACACACACAGCACGCACCACACACACACACACACACACACACACACACACACACACACACACACAAGTGTACTTGTTTGTCATAAATTACATTTGATTGCTTTAATTAACTTACTGCTATACTTGTTTATTATTTTTACGGTGAAAACCTTTTATGGGTTCCCTTTCTCACCTCTTATTAATTTTACCTTTTTTTCGTACTGTTTTTATTGTGCGAATAAAAAATAATAATCTAAAACTAACTGACGATCTCGCATTGTCCACATAAAGTACAGACTGCCACACTGGTTACAATATTTGTTTAAAATACCACACACAAAAAAAACTCCCATATCAGCTGGGGGCAAAGGTCAACATTATGCTGCAAACTAATCAGTGAGATGTGTGAACTGCTGTGACATCACATGGAACACAACCACCCTAAGAGACTACTAATCACTGTGTGTATTCATATGCTCTGTATGCATTGAGTGACCTCGTCACAGGAACTGATTTATTGGCCATGATGTAACTGTTCAGACCAGTGGTTTCTCAACCAGTGGTCCGGGGACCACCGGGGGTCCTTCCAGGTGGTCCCCCGTGCAGATAAATGAACCAAATGGACCCTTAATACTAGATCTTTAACTCTTGAGAGGGTAAAATGAAACCAAATGGACCCGTACAGGTCCATTTGACTAGACCTAAGACTAAAAGGCATGGAGAAGCAGCCTTCAGCCATTATGGTCCTGTAATGTGGAACAGCCTGCCAGTTAACCTGCGGCTCTCTGAATCCACGGACATTTTTAAAAGAAACCTTAAGACATATCCTTTTTAACATTGCGTTTAATTAGCTCATACCATTATCCTTGTTTATGTTTATCTATAATGATTTTCCTAAATGTTTTCTTTATTTTTCTTCTTTGTTTTTTCCATCTCCTTTAATGTTTTTATATTTGTAAACTGTGAAGCACATTGAGTTGCACTTGCTGTATGAAATGTGCTATACAAATAAAGTTTTGATTGATTGATTGATTTGGTTTAATGGTATGCTCAGATGGGTCTGAGAGGCTAAATGTCATCAAACGGTGGTTCCGTGGCTCAAATTCTGAATAAATAAACAATGGTCATTGATGTGAAAATGGTTGAAAACCATTGTTTTTTTTAGACTGATGACAGTTCACCTTTGACCCTAAATGACCCAGG
>NC_137875.1:1951155-1953655 GCF_963924005.1 Protomyctophum bolini
CCAGGGACCACTACCCTGACTAAGAACCAACCTGGGGACCACTGGGGATATGAACCAGGGACCACTACCCTGACTAAGAACCAACCTGGGGACCACTGGGGATATGAACCAGGGACCACTACCCTGACTAAGAACCAACCTGGGGACCACTGGGGATATGAACCAGGGACCACTACCCTGACTAAGAACCAACCTGGGGACCACTGGGGATATGAACCAGGGACCACTACCCTGACTAAGAACCAACCTGGGGACCACTGGGGATATGAACCAGGGACCACTACCCTGACTAAGAACCAACCTGGGGACCACTGGGGATATGAACCAGGGACCACTACCCTGACTAAGAACCACCCAGGGACCACTGGGGAATCGGATATGTGGGCTATAAGATTAGTGCTTTTGTAACACTTGCCATGCCTCCCATATGTAGATACAAATCCCACTGTTTCTAATCCAATGGTAAACTGACTACTAATAATGTCCTGATAATGATGACTCGACCAGTTTCAATTTCTTGAACTTGTCAGTAAAATGACTAATGGTACATGGGCGGTTAGCACAGGTCACAACACTTCACTGTTTCTCAACTAGTGGAAAGCCATTTTTACAAAGAAAACAAATCCTACATTACTAAATGAATAGTCAGGGACCACGTGCAATAGAGGGTATGCTTAAAGTGAGTGGCACATCGAGTGGCACAGCAACATGCAAAGTGAGTTTAACATTGTTTAACGTTGGTTAATGCGATCAGACTCTGTTTGGATGCATGGGCTGTGTTGTGTTCATAGCTATCTAGCTATATATCTGGTGTTGTGTTTATAGCAGACTCCTCACTCATAATGTGCCCTTGCAGTTTGGGGCAACTCCAAAGCAAACTCCACATCATGTCCCAACATTGTATTTACCTGCCATAGTGTCAACCCCTTCCTTACCCCTGTGTCGGATCTGTGGTTAGACTGGCATATTCACCGATACCGATATGACCAGATAAGGGACAAATAATCTATTTTTTTTTATATATATATTTTTTATCCCACGATTTTGTAACCCATTTTTCACCCCTGTGCCAATCATCTAATGTGATCCTGGGCTCTACACAGCCTCCACCAACCTAGTCCCCATATATGGGGGACAAGGGGAGACCAACCTAGTCCCCATATATGGGGGACAAGGGGAGAGCAACCTAATCCCCATATATGGGGGACAAGGGGAGAGCAACCTAGTCCCCATATATGGGGGACAAGGGGAGACCAACCTAGTCCCCATATATGGGGGACAAGGGGAGACCAACCTAGTCCCCATATATGGGGGACAAGGGGAGACCAACCTAGTCCCCATATATGGGGGACAAGGGGAGAGCAACCTAGTCCCCATATATGGGGGACAAGGGGAGAGCAACCTAGTCCCCATATATGGGGGACAAGGGGAGAGCAACCTAGTCCCCATATATGGGGGACACGGGGAGAGCAACCTAGTCCCCATATATGGGGGACAAGGGGAGACCAACCTAGTCCCCATATATGGGGGACAAGGGGAGACCAACCTAGTCCCCATATATGGGGGACAAGGGGAGACCAACCTAGTCCCCATATATGGGGGACAAGGGGAGACCAACCTAGTCCCCATATATGGGGGACAAGGGGAGACCAACCTAGTCCCCAAATATGGGGGACAAGGGGAGACCAACCTAGTCTCCATATATGGGGGACAAGGGGAGACCAACCTAGTCCCCATATATGGGGGACAAGGGGAGACCAACCTAGTCCCCATATATGGGGGACAAGGGGAGAGCAACCTAGTCCCCATATATGGGGGACAAGGGGAGACCAACCTAGTCCCCATATATGGGGGACAAGGGGAGACCAACCTAGTCCCCATATATGGGGGACAAGGGGAGACCAACCTAGTCCCCATATATGGGGGACAAGGGGAGACCAACCTAGTCCCCATATATGGGGGACAAGGGGAGACCAACCTAGTCCCCATATATGGGGGACAAGGGGAGACCAACCTAGTCCCCATATATGGGGGACAAGGGGAGAGCAACCTAGTCCCCATATATGGGGGACAAGGGGAGACCAACCTAGTCCCCATATATGGGGGACAAGGGGAGACCAACCTAGTCCCCATATATGGGGGACAAGGGGAGAGCAACCTAGTCCTCATATATGGGGGACAAGGGGAGACCAACCTAGTCCCCATATATGGGGGACAAGGGGAGACCAACCTAGTCCCCATATATGGGGGACAAGGGGAGACCAACCTAGTCCCCATATATGGGGAGACCAACCTAGTCCCCATATATGGGGGACAAGGGGAGAGCAACGGACTTGAACTCATGCTTCCTTCATGCCTGAGTGTCCAAGTTGCTCCTTTACACCTGACAGGGGGGAGTTTCCCTGGTTGGACGTAGCGCGTGGAAGGAACACGTTATTCCAACCAGTTCCTTTCCCCTCCATCAGGCGCCCCGGCTGGCCAGGGGGAGGCAGTATAATCG
>NC_137875.1:1961155-1981155 GCF_963924005.1 Protomyctophum bolini
GGGAGAACATGTGAGGGTACCTACCCTAGGGGACACAGGGAGAACATGCGAGGGTACCTACCCTAGGGGACACGGGGAGAACATGTGAGGATACCTACCCTATAGGGGACATGGGGAGAACATGTGAGGGTACCTACCCTAGGGGACACGGGGAGAACATGTGAGGGTACCTACCCTAGGGGGACACGGGGAGAACATGTGAGGGTACCTACCCTAGGGGACACGGGGAGAACATGTGAGGGTACCTACCCTAGGGGACACGGGGAGAACATGTGAGGGTACCTACCCTATAGGGGACACGGGGAGAACATGCAAACTCCACACAGAAAGCCCTCCCCCCTCTCTCTGGTTTTAATGTGATCTTCTGTTGCTTCTTTCTCTCCTCCCTCACTTCTCTCTCTCTCTCTCTCTCTCTCTCTGTATAGATGATGGGTGGTACTCAGCTTCGGGTGCTGCTACCCCCCCTCCTCCTCCTCCTCCTCCTCGCCAACGTCACGCGGGCAGAGAAGCTGCTGCTTGCTCCTGAGGAGGCGGTGGAATCGAACCACCGACCCGCCCTACCTCCTCCCGTCCACTTGAGGCAGAAGAGAGACTGGATCTGGAACAATCTGTACGTGGAGGAGGAGAGACCCGCGCCCTTCCCTTACAAGATAGGACAGGTATACCCGTCTGTCTGTCTGTCTGTCTGTCTGTCTGTCTGTCTGTCTGTCTGTCCTGAGAAAACGCCTCTAAAGATGGCGGCGCCCATATCATTGAGCGGGCGGCCATCTTGAGGAGGGCAAAACGCACCGAGCCGAGTGTTGCCTCGGACAAGATGGCCGCCGGGTGGACTACATCGGAGACTCCGCCTTGAGCCACCTAGCCTTTATAGCCTGTATGTCTATAAAACACCAGCTCAGTGGCCTTGTGGTTAGAGTGTCCGCCCTGAGACTGGGAGGTCGGGGTTCGATCCCCGGCCGGGTCATACCAAAGACTGTAAAAATGGGACCCAGTGCCTCCCTGCTTGGCACTCAGCATCAAGGGGTTGGATTGGGGGGTCAGTCCCTGCTTGGCACTCAGCATCAAGGGGTTGGATTGGGGGGTCAGTCCCTGCTTGGCACTCAGCATCAAGGGGTTGGATTGGGGGGTCAGTCCCTGCTTGGCACTCAGCATCAAGGGGTTGGATTGGGGGGTCAGTCCCTGCTTGGCACTCAGCATCAAGGGGTTGGATTGGGGTCAGTCCCTGCTTGGCACTCAGCATCAAGGGGTTGGATTGGGGGGGTCAGTCCCTGCTTGGCACTCAGCATCAAGGGGTTGGATTGGGGGGGTCAGTCCCTGCTTGGCACTCAGCATCAAAGGGTCTCCCTCTTGTTTCTGTTTTCTCTTTGCAGCTGAAGTCCAACCAGAAGCTGGAGGTGAAGCGGTTCACCATCGAGGGCGAGGGGGCCAACTCCATCTTCACGGTGGACCACAAGGGGGACCTGTTCGTCACCAAGGTTCTGGACCGCGAGGAGAAGAGCATGTACCACCTGAGGGCCGTCATGTTCGACGGCAACAACAAGATGGTGGAGGAGGCCGGGGACTTCATCATCCAGGTCAACGACATCAACGACAACGTCCCCGTGTTCCCCAGAACCTTCAACGGGTCCATCGTGGAACGCTCCAGGACGGGTCAGTACCAAAAAACTACCCGCGGTCTCGCACCCAATAAACTACAGGCCGGACCACCCGTGGATTCATGACCGGAGAAACCCCCTGTGCAGCTGGGCTTTAACCCATTCTGACCTGAGATCAGTTTCTAAAAATGTCTTCTCTACATCCTGACAGTTTTCTGATGAAGCTATGTTTCTATGTCAGTCGTTCTTCGATTTCTTCAAAAATAGCAGACCTACAAGCTCGTAGCGCGCCACTCGGTGGCGCGCTATGAGCTTGTAGGTCTGCTATTTTTCAATAGCTAAAGCACGACATAATGCTAACACCAAAAGGGGATCCCGCCCCAAAATGGGTTAACATTGAGCACTCGGTTGCACTTCCGCATTTGACCACCAAAATTTGGTGGTCAAAGCTTCGCGCCAGTTCAGTCTCTGTCCTTCTTTATCCTCTATATGACCTTAGCCCAGTGAAAGTCTGTGACATCATCTTCTTTATCCTCTATATGACCTTAGCCCAGTGAAAGTCTGTGACATCATCTTGCCGATATAAATACATCTCGTAAAATAGATGCATTACATTTTTTCACGGACATAAGAACAACACTGCAATTCACACAAGTGTGATTTTTGAGTGGTGCAACCGCTCCAAGGAACAGCAATGTCCGTGACTATGTGCACTAGTATGACTAAAGCCCACCACACACCGGCTGCGTCCTCCGCGCGGCGCCGCGCCGCGCCGCAGACGGTCGCAGACGGTGTGTTATGGGCTTATGACATACAGAACTTACCGAACAAATCAATATGGCCATCAAGCAGTAACAGTAACATTAAGCTGCTTGTCTTATAATAGTATGATTAATTAATTACACTGCTCTCATTACCTCTCCTCCGTTCAGGAACCAAAGTGGTCGAAGTGAAAGCAACGGACGCAGACGACCCGACCACGGCCAATGGGGAGCTGCGATACTCGCTGAGAAAAGAAGGGGACCTATCAGCATTCACCATCGACAGCATCACAGGTATAGACCGGCCTCACTGAGGTCCTCAGTCACAACTCTCTCTCTCTCTCACTGAAGAGCGACGTTCTAAATCCTACACGGGTTGTGCTTCTAAACCACGCCACGCTTCTGTGGCCAACGTGGAAGTGCCTCTCGCTTACAACGACTTCTGACTAGACCTAAATATATTGAAGGAGCCATTTCTGCCTGTGTGTGCCTTTAACCCGTTTGATGGGCGGGTTCACCATGGGGGGTGTGTGTCACACAGGATTGACATATAGAACACAGGTGCAACAAGCCAGGTTGAATGGTTTGGAAGGTATGGGCACAGAAGGCTAGAGATCACACGTTTTTACCGTATCATTTTATATTTGCATTATGAAAACTGCTGTATGACCCTACAGCAGTCAATGCCTGGACAATATATTACTACGCGTCAAAAACGATTTCTGTATAATGCATGTGCCCAGCCGAGAGGCAGAGTATAGTTTGAGCTTGCCTCTACATATATTACTCCATTATTATACTGAAAACACTGAACAGAACACCATAACATAAACTACAATCAAGCAGGGAACACAAGGGACTGAGGGTTTCAGTAGACACAGGGATCACAACACACAGGTGAACAGAACACACAATCAACACTGGGATTGGCTGAGAGACTTAACAGGACACAGGTGGAGAAAACTAGTAATCACAGGGAGGTGAGACAAGACAGGCAAACACAACTAAGGCAGAACAGGAAACACTAGGGCAACACTACATGATAAAAGTATGCAACAGACTGATATCGTGACACTCTGTCTCTGTCTGTGTCCATTGTACCAAGACATCAGAGACACATACTTCCCACAGATTAGAAGAAGTTACAACCACACACGGAGATTTTGAAAACATGACCAATGACAAAAAACTCCCATATCTGCTGGGCGAAGTACAACAATGTGCAAACACAGCAGCAAGATTTGTGAGTTGCTGTGATAGGAGAAGGATATCAAATGGAACACAACCACCCTAAAGACTAATCATTGTTTATATTCCTGCAATATACCTGCATCGAGTGACCTTGGTACACAGAAGTTGATCTATTGAAGATTCCGACCTTCAAAGTACATAATTTTTGTTTTGATTGTATTGCTGTATTGTTGTATTGTTCTTTCTGCTTTGGCAATGTAAACGTATGTTTTCTCATGCCAATAAAGCCCTTTGATTTGAATTTAATTGAATTGTGTCTGTAGGTGTGATCAGCACCAGGACAGACCTGTTGGACAGAGAGACCAGGTCTCATTGTGTCTCTGTGTCTCCCTGTAGGTGTGATCAGCACCAGGACAGACCTGTTGGACAGAGAGACCCGGTCCAGGTACACGGTGGTGGTCCAGGCTCAGGACACCAGAGGGATGGCGGCCGGCAGCACGGCCACGACCTCGGTCACCATCAGCGTCACGGACACCAATGACAACATGGCCTCGTTCACCAGGAGTACGCTAACACACACACACACACACACACACACACACACACACACACACACACACACACGCACACGCACACGCACACGCACACACACACACATACACACACACACACACACACACACACATACACACACACACACACACACACACACACACATACACACACACACACACACACACACACACACACACACAACCTCCTATCACTATTATCACACACTAGCGCTGTTCGTTTTGACAGCAAATTTGGATTTGGTTTTAGTCTTTTGAATGAAGTTTCATTTAGTATTAGTCATATTAGTCACATTTGAGCTTGTAGATCTGATATAGTTCCATGAGAATGTCTTATACATTTCATACATATGACAACTTCTATAACAAGTAGCCTACATTTAGTTATGTATAGTTTTGGTGGCAGATTTTGATCCGTGTGTGTGTGTGTGTCCCCGTGCAGAGACGTACGAGCTGCAGGTTCCGGAGAACCAGAAGCTGGAGGTGAAGATGGGAGTTCTGGAGCTGGAGGACCGAGACGAGACTCAGAACAAAGACCCAGAGTTCACCATCGCTCCTCCGTTCAGTGACATGTTCAGAGTGGTCCGGAACCCCGCCAAGGACGGAGACCTCATGCTGAGAAAGGTAACCCCGCCAAGGACGGAGACCTCATGCTGAGAAAGGTAACAGAGTTACCTCCACCAGAGCTCTCTGGTGGAGGTAACAGAGTTACCTCCACCAGAGCTCTCTGGTGGAGGTAACAGAGTTACCTCCACCAGAGCTCTCTGGTGGAGGTAACAGAGTTACCTCCACCAGAGCTCTCTGGTGGAGGTAACAGAGTTACCTCCACCAGAGCTCTCTGGTGGAGGTAATGCCGGCATCCTTTGGTTAGACATAAGGTTGGTGAGGGTGCGTTAAGACGACCGGATGAAGGTTGGTGAGGGGTGCGTTAAAACGACCGGATTAAGGTTGGTGAGGGGTGCGTTAAGACGACCGGATTAAGGTTGGTGAGGGGTGCGTTAAGACGACCGGATGAAGGTTGGTGAGGGGTGCGTTAAGACGACCGGATTAAGGTTGGTGAGGAGGTGCGTTAAGACGACCGGATGAAGGTTGGTGAGGGGTGCGTTAAGACGACCGGATTAAGGTTGGTGAGGAGGTGCGTTAAGACGACCGGATTAAGGTTGGTGAGGGGTGCGTTAAGACGACCGGATGAAGGTTGGTGAGGGGTGCGTTAAAACGACCGGATTAAGGTTGGTGAGGGGTGAGTTAAAACGACCGGATTAAGGTTGGTGAGGGGTGAGTTAAAACGACCGGATTAAGGTTGGTGAGGGGTGAGTTAAAACGACCGGATTAAGGTTGGTGAGGGGTGAGTTAAAACGACCGGATTAAGGTTGGTGAGGGGTGCGTTAAAGCGACCGGATTAAGGTTGGTGAGGGGTGTGTTAAAACGACCGGATTAAGGTTGGTGAGGGGTGCGTTAAAACGACCGGATTAAGGTTGGTGAGGGGTGCGTTAAAACGACCGGATTAAGGTTGGTGAGGGGTGCGTTAAAACGACCGGATTAAGGTTGGTGAGGGGTGCGTTAAAACGACCGGATTAAGGTCGGTGAGGAGGTGTGTTAAAACGACCGGATTAAGGTTGGTGAGGGGTGCGTTAAGACGACCGGATTAAGGTTGGTGAGGGGTGCGTTAAGACGACCGGATTAAGGTTGGTGAGGGGTGCGTTAAAACGACAGGATTAAGGTTGGTGAGGGGTGCGTTAAAACGACCGGATTAATGTTGGTGAGGGGTGTGTTAAGACGACCGGATTAAGGTTGGTGAGGGGTGTGTTAAGACGACCGGATTAAGGTTGGTGAGGGGTGCGTTAAGACGACCGGATTAATGTTGGTGAGGGGTGCGTTAAGGGCTGGGAGAGGATTGAGGTTAGGTTTAGGCGTGCTGCCCCGTGGGAGGTTAGGAAGCGAGATGGATGACTATGTGTGGAGAACATCTATGTTACAACAACTCTCTGTCGCCCCCTGCAGGCTCTGGACTACGAGACAAAGAGCAGCTACACCTTCAGCGTTCACGTCAGAGAGAACAACCTGCTGTCACCCGCCGACAACAAGGACGCTGCTGTCACCAAGGCCCAGGTGATCCATTTAACCCATTCTGACCTGAGATCAGATTCATACGAGGTTTCCACTAGGACACACACTGGTCTGATGAACCCATTCTGACCTGAGATCAGATTCATACGAGGTTTCCACCCACTAGGACACACACTGGTCTGATGATGAACCCATTCTGACCTGAGATCAGATTCATACAAGGTTTCCACTGGACACACACTGGTCTGATGAACCCATTCTGACCTGAGATCAGATTCTAAAAAAATGTCAGTCGTTCTTCGATTTTTTCAAAAAATAGCAGACCTATACAAGCTCGTAGCGCGCCACTCGGTGGCGCGCTATGAGCTTGTATAGGTCTGCTATTTTTTCAATAGCTAACAAGCATAACATGATGCTATAACACCAAAATCGGTTCCCGTTCAGAATGGGTTAACAATTCACTCTATCGTTGTTGTTATTATTATTAATGAAAGGATGCATTTTAATCATTGTTGAATAATTAAGGACACTGCTGTCTGTCACCGAGGCCCAGGTGGTTGCGTGGCAAACTCACTGCTCACTGTCACCGGGAGAATGCACGTCAGAATGTATGTCATGTCGGAATGCGTTGAAAGGAAAGGATAAAGTCCTTTGAGGTGTACAGTATGTATGTATGTCTACATTTCGGGGGGTTCTCGTAGTCTCAAATGCAACAAGAAAACAATGGTACAACTATAACTAATATATGATCATTTATGAAGAACAATTACAGTACACAAGTATATACGCAAATACATTCACGACACAGATCGTATGATCACCCACTCTCACCCACACCCAAAACTGTTGTAAACTGCATAATATAGGATAATGAATGATCAATGATCAAAGGTCGAATCAAACACATTACGACGCACGTCCCACTGGGAGGAGACCCCGGGGCAGACCAAGGATCACGTCCCACTGGGAGGAGACCCCGGGGCAGACCAAGGATCACGTCCCACTGGGAGGAGACCCCGGGGCAGACCAAGGATCACGTCCCACTGGGAGGAGACCCCGGGGCAGACCAAGGACCACGTCCCACTGGGAGGAGACCCCGGGGCAGACCAAGGCACAGTTGGAGGAAACACATCGACTCACTGGCCTTGGAACGTCTCGGGATCCCCCCCAGGAGGAAGTTATACTAATGTTGCTCTGGAGGAGAGGGAAGTCTGGAGCTCTCTGGTGGAGCTGTTGCCCCCGCGACCCGACTACGGATAAGCGGTTGAAGGTGGATGGATGGATGGAGTGTACTTTACATGAGAGTTGACATACTGTAAGAGACACATATGCGTTTGACATACTGTAAGAGTTGGACGATTTCAAAGCATAAACGCGTTGTTTCAAGATTTGAATATAAAGACGTGCTGAAGCAAGGAATTTAGGAGGTGCTTTGTTGTTCTCTAGTCTATGATGGACATTTAGGAGGTGCTTTGTTGTTCTCTAGTCTATGATGGACATTTAGGAGGTGCTTTGTTGTTCTCTAGTCTATGATGGACATTTAGGAGGTGCTTTGTTGTTCTCTAGTCTATGATGGACATTTAGGAGGTGCTTTGTTGTTCTCTAGTCTATGATGGACATTTAGGAGGTGCTTTGTTGTTCTCTAGTCTATGATGGCCATTTAGGAGGTGTTTTGTTGTTCTCTAGTCTATGATGGACATTTAGGAGGTGCTTTGTTGTTCTCTAGTCTATGATGGACATTTAGGAGGTCCTTTGTTGTTCTCTAGTCTATGATGGACATTTAGGAGGTGCTTTGTTGTTCTCTAGTCTATGATGGACATTTAGGAGGTGCTTTGTTGTTCTCTAGTCTATGATGGACATTTAGGAGGCGCTTTGTTGTTCTCTATAGTCTATGATGGACATTTAGGAGGTGCTTTGTTGTTCTCTAGTCTATGATGGACATTTAGGAGGTGCTTTGTTGTTCTCTAGTCTATGATGGACATTTAGGAGGTGCTTTGTTGTTCTCTAGTCTATGATGGACATTTCAAAGTAACAAACATTAGTTAACACATTTTATCTGATAACCTGTCTCAGGTGACCATCAGGGTGATAGATGTGGACGAGCCCCCGGTCTTCTCCAAGCCCATCTACAGTTTCAACGTGTTGGAGGAAACCATGGTCACCAACATAGGAATGATCACCGCTAAGGACCCCGACATGGCCGCCAAGAGCTTACGGTAGGACGCGTACACGCACGCACGCACGCACGCACGCACGCACGCACGCACGCACGCACGTGTACGCACGCACGCACACAGACGTCTCTAACCCATTCTGGGCGGGAACCCCTTTTGGTGTTTCTAGCATTATGTTATACTTTAGCTATTGAAAAATAGCAGATCTACAAGCTCGTGCCGTGCTACGAGCTTGTAGGTCTGCTATTTTTTTTTTAATCTTGAAAATGTGTCGCAAATCTTCAAATCTTTGCTTCTATATAGGATGTTCTTGGAACAACATATTTTCAGACGGGGGTCGGCGGCCAAATACATATAACTTTTGGGGTCCTTGACATGAAATATTGAGACCCACTGATATAGAAACATTATATCTGAAAACTGTCAGCATTTAGAAGGTTTTTTTTTTAAATTTCTACGTCAGGTCTAAATGGGTTAAGAAGATTTGATCCTATAATGACATTGCGTGTATAACTAAGAGATGACAGGAGGAAAAAAGGGCTGGCCACGTGTGGCAGAAAGGTTGCTGGTTCTATTCCCGGCACCGACGGTTAGGAGGGCCGGTCCAACCATCTCTGCATTATATTATATACAGTGTATACACCTTGAGCAAGGCACTGAGCCCCCAGAACAGCTCCCGGTGCAAAACCTGACCTCTCTGACGGTCTGTCTGTCTGTCTGTCTGTCTGTCTGTCTGCCTGCCTGCCTGCCTGCCTGCCTGCCTGCCTGCCTGCCTGTCTGTCTGCCTGCCTGTCTGTCTGTCTGCCTGTATGTCTGTCTGTCTGTCTGTCTGTCTGTCTGTCTGTCTGTCTGTCTGTCTGTCTGTCTGTCTGTCTGTCTGTCTGCCTGCCTGCCTGCCTGTCTGCCTGTCTGCCTGCCTGCCTGTCTGTCTGTCTGTCTGTCTGTCTGTCTGTCTGTCTGTCTGTCTGTCTGTCTGTCTGTCTGTCTGTCTATCTGTCTGTCTGTCTGCCTGTCTGCCTGTCTGTCTGTCTGTCTGTCTGTCTGTCTGCCTGTCTGCCTGCCTGTCTGTCTGCCTGTCTGTCTGTCTGTAGGTACTCCATAGAGGATAAGGACTGCCCCGTGGCCATCAACCCTCTCACAGGTCAGCTGTCCACCATCAGGAAGCTGGACAGAGAGATGGAGGCCACGTACATGTTCCAGGTCAAGGCCCAGGAGGAGCCCAGCGGTACGGAACGCACACACACACCTTATTAATAATGCTGGCAGATTAAGTGTTAAAACCTTGCAGCTCAGTGGCCTTGTGGTTAGAGTGTCCGCCCTGAGACTGGGAGGTTGGGGGTTCGATCCCCGGCCGGGGTCATACCAAAGACTGTAAAAAATGGGACCCAATGCCTCCCTACTTGGCACTCAGCATCAAGGGTTGGGTTGGGGGTATAAGTCCCTGTGACATACTAGCGTCATGTCCAGGGGGTGTACTTGTACATCAAGCTGCCTCACGCTACAGATACAGGAGATAGGCTCCTGCCCCTATGGGCCTCATGGCTACAGAAACAGGAGATAGGCTCCTGCCCTGCTATGGGCCCCAGCTCCTGCCCCTATGGGCCTCATGGCTACAGAAACAGGAGATAGGCTCCTGCCCCTATGGGCCTCATGGCTACAGAAACAGGAGATAGGCTCCTGCCCCTATGGGCCCCAAGGCTACAGAAACAGGAGATAGGCTCCTGCCCCCTATGGGCCTCATGGCTACAGAAACAGGAGATAGGCTCCTGCCCCTATGGGCCTCATGGCTACAGAAACAGGAGATAGGCTCCTGCCCCCTATGGGCCTCATGGCTACAGAAACAGGAGATAGCCTCCTGCCCTTTGATTATAGCGTGCATAATTAATCATGATGCCGTTCTGTGTGTCTTTAGGTCTGCAGTCGTTTGTCAAAGTCAACATCCTGGTTCAGGACGTCAACGACAACGAACCAGAGCTGGCCGTGGACGAGGTGTTTGTCTGTGAGAACGACATGGCTGGAACGGTAAGGACCAGGTGTTTACAGTAAGGATGAGGTGTTTACAGTAAGGATGAGGTGTTTGTCTGTGAGAACGACATGGCTGGAACGGTAAGGACCAGGTGTTTACAGTAAGGACCAGGTGTTTACGGTAAGGACGAGGTGTTTGTCTGTGAGAACGACATGGCTGGAACGGTAAGGACCAGGTGTTTACAGTAAGGACCAGGTGTTTACGGTAAGGACGAGGTGTTTGTCTGTGAGAACGACATGGCTGGAACGGTATACGGGAACTACGCTATGACGACTAAAACTAAGACTAAATATACCGACAAATTCGTCAACAAATAAAAACTAGACTAAAATGTTAGGAAGGGACTAGGATGATAGGTTCTGTGTCCTCCCAGACAATGGGTTCTTTACGTTCTCTGCTCTGTGTCCTCCCAGGTGATAGGAACAGTGAGCGCCACAGATAAAGATGACCAGCCTGCTAAGTTCTCCTACTACCTGGCCAAACCCAACACCAACTTCTCTCTGACCGACAACAGAGGTACGACTGTCTGTCTGTCTGCACACCTCGCAATCAAAGTGTCTATGGCGAAATGAGACACATTTTGTGGCGATGAATACACTTTATGTGAAAGAATGTGCACAAAAATGTAACGCAGTATTAGTTGGTTGTGATCATCAAGTCCGTTTCTAGGACAGCTTTTCTAGTTTCAAACAATTCAGCGAGGGGAACGGTTCTCCAAGGGTTCCCGCAAAGCCACGGTCATCTCTGCTTCTCTACGGCACAAAGCCACAGTCATCTCTGCTTCTCTCTGGGCACAAAGCCACAGTCATCTCTGCTTCTCTCTGGGCACAAAGCCACAGTCATCTCTGCTTCTCTCTACGGCACAAAGCCACAGTCATCTCTGCTTCTCTCTGTGGGCACAAAGCCACAGTCATCTCTGCTTCTCTCTACGGCACAAAGCCACAGTCATCTCTGCTTCTCTCTGTGGGCACAAAGCCACAGTCATCTCTGCTTCTCTCTGTGGGCACAAAGCCACAGTCATCTCTGCTTCTCTCTCTGGGCACAAAGCCACAGTCATCTCTGCTTCTCTCTCTGGGCACAAAGCTACAGTCATCTCTGCTTCTCTGTGGGCACAAAGCCACAGTCATCTCTGCTTCTCTCTGGGCACAAAGCCACAGTCATCTCTGCTTCTCTCTGGGCACAAAGCCACAGTCATCTCTGCTTCTCTCTGGGCACAAAGCTACAGTCATCTCTGCTTCTCTCTGGGCACAAAGCCACAGTCATCTCTGCTTCTCTCTGGGCACAAAACCACAGTCATCTCTGCTTCTCTCTGGGCACAAAGCTACAGTCATCTCTGCTTCTCTCTGGGCACAAAGCCACAGTCATCTCTGCTTCTCTACGGCACAAAGCCACAGTCATCTCTGCTTCTCTCTGGGCACAAAGCCACAGTCATCTCTGCTTCTCTACGGCACAAAGCCACAGTCATCTCTGCTTCTCTCTGGGCACAAAGCCACAGGGACTGACCCCCCAATCCAACCCTTTGATGCTGAGTGTCAAGCAGGGACTGACCCCCCAATCCAACCCATTGAGTGTCAAGCAGGGAGGCACTGGGTCCCATTCTTACAGTCTTTGGTATGACCCGGCCGGGGATCGAACCCACGACCTCCCAGTTTCAGGGCGGACACTCTAACCATGAAGGCCACTGTCTGGTGCGGTTGTGCTATGTTGATGAATTGAATATACTGAATATACTAATATAACTTATTCTATAATAAAGTATTTAATGAATCAATCAAACACAGAAGAATAATCTGCCTTCTGATACAACCAGATCCTCACGCACGCACGCACGCACGCACGCACGCACGCACGCACGCACGCACGCACGCACGCACGCACGCACGCACGCACGCACGCACGCACGCACGCACGCACGCACGCACGCACGCACGCACGCACGCACGCACGCACGCACGCACGCACGCACGCACGCACGCACGCACCCACCCACGCACGCACGCACGCACGCACGCACGCACCCATGCACGCACGCACGCACCCACGCACGCACGCACGCACGCGACACGAGCTGCTTAAAAAGGATGAAAGCTACTCAAATATTCATCAACTACAAGCTTTATAAAAACTAGTTAAAAACAAGCAGCCTTTCATTATAGGACATGCACACACACAGACACACACACACACACACGCATGCATGCATGCACATACACGTGCTAAGAGTGTCTTTGCAGACACAACATTGATGATGTAGTTGTCTGAGTGGGTCATTAACAATGTCTTCTATCTCACACACACACACGCACACGCACACGCACACATACACACACACACACACACACACACACACACACACACACACACACACACACACACACACACACACACACACACACACACAAGCCGCTTCTCTTGTTAAGTGTCTTGTCTTCATGTTGTAGGTCAGGCAACTACATGACACTCAGACACTGCATTAACACAAGTGTGACAGAGCGAGAGAGAGAGAGAGAAACAGAGAGACAGAGAGAGAGAGAGAGAGAGAGAGAGAGAGAGACAGAGACAGAGAGAGAGAGAGAGAGAGAGAGAGAGAGAGAGATAGAGAGACAGAGAGAGGTTCATGTCTTATTAAACCACTCTTGACAACCAGAACATGATGGTTCTTCCAGGGTTGTTTTTAACACAGGGTTCATTACACTGTCTTACACACTCTTGCATGCACACACACACACACACACACACACACACGCACGCACGCACACACGCACACACACACACGTACGCACACACACACGCACACACGCACGCACGCACGCACGCACGCACGCACGCACGCACGCACGCACGCACGCGCACACACACAGCCTGCAGCCACTATAACAGTTTTTTCTTCTCCCTGGAAATAAAAACGTCTGGGTTTCCGAGGCTAACAGAGGTTCTCAACCTTTTCCGTCCCCCCCCCCCCCAAAATAATGACCTGCCCCTCCCAGACCCCCACCCTGAGTATTCATAATTGTAGGACCCTCAAACTGTCTGCTAAAACCCCCACCACCTCTCCCCCCCCTCTCTCTGCCTCACATGCAAGTATCTGACAATATGTCACAATATACCAACTTTGATGACGCAATATTGCTTTGTTTTAAATAAATAAACGCGTCAGCAGCTTTCTGATCGACAGCAGAGGTTATTGTTGCATCGTTTATTTTTCTTTATATATATATATTTTTTTGGTCACAACAACATTTTCAAAGTTCAACTTCAAACGATACATTTTTACGCTGGATTTTCCATCACACCTGCGGTCGTGCTTTAGACACAACGAGTGTTCTGTAATCAGTGTAACAATCGTTGCACTTTAACCTCTCGTTGTAAAAAAATAAATAGGATATGGTGCCACCTATAGTCTTCCGTTGGCTCTCTTAACCCATTCTGAACGGGAACCCATTTCGGTGTTAGCATCATGTTATGCTTTAGCTATTGAAAAATAGCAGATCTACAAGCTCGTAGCGCGCCACCGAGTGGCGCGCTACGAGCTTGTAGGTCTGCTATTTTTGAAAAATTCGAAGAACGACTGACATTTTTTAGAATCTGATCTCAGGTCAGAATGTGTTAATCAGACCAGTGTAGTGTCCAGTGGAAACCTCGTATGAATCTGATCTCAGGTCAGAATGGGTTAAACCGGCTTCACCTGCAGGTTTGAACCCAGACGTACTGTATTCACTGGTCTGCTAAGAACCTTAACGTGAGATATATGTATATACACACAGACACCGCCTGCTTTCCTGCCATTGTACTCCGCTGGATTCCTCCAGCACAAGGATGGTGTGTCCGCGTGTGTGTGTGTGCGTTGTGTGAGTGAGGAATGTCTTCCCAAATAGCCCCCCCCCCCCCCCCCCGATCTGCAGGAAACTTCTGCTTAGCGGAGATTTACGTAGTGACACCATTGTTTATACCTCTCTGAGGCCGGGCCGGGCTGGCAAGTGAAGGGTTGTTATGTTCAAGTGAGTTCTTTTCAAAGTGTCAAGTTCGTGTCAAGTTCCATCCACTCCTATTATTATAATTAAAAACAAGGAAAGCAGCTGGTCCACACGGTGGTGACGCTACACGTTGAAACATCTCACTTATAACGTGAAGAATTAACTATGACCCGGCAGTGATGGGCACTAACCAATGGGACGGATACATCTACTAGTACTACAATCTCTTTGAAGCGACACTTTGATGGAAAGCAAAGGAAAGTTACGATGTTTACCCTGCAGGGTAACTGGACTAAGCTCAAGAACTTGTTTACAGCCAGGCCCTGCTCATAGAACATTTCATGGTAGAGGTTCAATGCCTTGCTCAAAGGGCACTTCAGCGGTGGTAATTATAACGTGCCGGTCCGGGGATACGAACTATAGCGACCTTCACGATATCAAGACCGCTCCGCAAACTGTTCGGTCACCGCTGCCTCTCACCATGCAGCTACAGCTCAAAGAAGTCCCCGGGAGATAATAGATCAAAGGAACGGCTGAAGTACAGCCTGGGCTCGCCAGCTTTTGCTCACGCAAAAGGAATCCACTGTGTTCAGTAACTTAAAATAAGAGCACTATAATGGTGTGTAAAACAGAGGCCAGGGCCTTGCCACGGACACATGTCTGTACAGACACATGTCTGTACAGACACGTGTCTGTACAGACACGTGTCTGTACAGACAGACATGTGTCTGTACAGACATTTGTCTGTACAGACACATGGATGACCTCTCTCTCTCTCTCTCTCTGTTTAATCTTCCAGACAACACGGCGGACATCAGAGTGAAGCTGGGGACCTTCAGTCTGGACGACCCCAGGGATTACATCCTGGAGGTGGGCATCAACGACGGAGGAACGCCCCCCAAGAGCCGGGTCACCCCGCTACCCATCAAGGTAATAGAGCCGGGTCACCCCGCTACCCATCAGGGTATGATCACAATGATCGTCTTTATTGTCGCGTCACAGTTTTACAAAGTAAAAAAAAGTGGGTGAAACACATCGTGTTAAAGGACCACTTCACCACTTTTCAACTTTCTTCATATAATAGGTCCTCACTAATAATCATGAAAAGAATGGCGCAATTGTTTTCTACTCTGTCTGTGTCTCATATAGGAGGGCTGTGGGCAGTTCAGAAACCGTCTTCCAGTGACATCATCGATGGGGAATACAAGTTAATAGAAACTGCAGGCTTTCTAGTCCTGAAAAGTTGCAATGCGAAAATGGAAGCAGTCGTCACGATAATGAAAATCTAAACATTTTTGTAATAAAATCTGCCTAATGATGATGTCACTGGAAGACGGTTTCCGAACTGCCACAGCCATCCTATGAGACACAGACTGAGTAGAAAAGAATCGTGCCATTTTATCATGATTATTAGTGAGGACCTATTACATGAAGATAGGTTGAAAAGTGGTGAAGTGGTCCTTTAAGCTTGTTCCACACAGACACAGCACGCTCGTAGGGTCTCTCTAAGCTAATGTTACAAATGGCACAGCAGTAGGGTCTCTCTTATAGCTAATGTTACAAACGGCACAGCGGTAGGGTCTCTCTTATAGCTAATGTTACAAATGGCACAGTGGTAGGGTCTCTCTTAGCTAATGTTACAAACGACACAGCGGTAGGGTCTCTCTTAGATAATGTTACAAACAGCACAGCGGTAGGGTCTCTCTAAGCTAATGTTACAAACGGCACAGCGGTAGGGTCTCTCTCAGCTAATGTTACAAACAGCACAGCGGTAGGGTCTCTCTTATAGCTAATGTTACAAACGGCACAGCGGTAGGGTCTCTCTCAGCTAATGTTACAAACAGCACAGCGGTAGGGTCTCTCTTATAGCTAATGTTACAAACGGCACAGCGGTAGGGTCTCTCTTATAGCTAATGTTACAAACGGCACAGCGGTAGGGTCTCTCTTATAGCTAATGTTACAAACGGCACAGTGGTAGGGTCTCTCTTATAGCTAATGTTACAAACGGCACAGCGGTAGGGTCTCTCTCAGCTAATGTTACAAACAGCACAGCGGTAGGGTCTCTCTTATAGCTAATGTTACAAACGACACAGCGGTAGGGTCTCTCTTAGCTAATGTTACAAACGGCACAGCGGTAGGGTCTCTCTCAGCTAATGTTACAAACGGCACAGCGGTAGGGTCTCTCTTAGCTAATGTTACAAACGGCACAGCGGTAGGGTCTCTCTTAGCTAATGTTACAAACGGCACAGCGGTAGGGTCTCTCTTAACTAATGTTACAAACGGCACAGCGGTAGGGTCTCTTTTAGCTAATGTTACAAACGGCACAGCGGTAGGGTCTCTCTTAGCTAATGTTACAAACGGCACAGCGGTAGGGTCTCTCTTATAGCTAATGTTACAAACGGCACAGCGGTAGGGTCTCTCTTATAGCTAATGTTACAAACGGCACAGCAGTAGGATCTCTCTTAGCTAATGTTACAAATGGCACAGCGGTAGGGTCTCTCTTATAGCTAATGTTACAAACAGCACAGCGGTAGGGTCTCTCTTATAGCTAATGTTACAAACGGCACAGCGGTAGGGTCTCTCTCAGCTAATGTTACAAACAGCACAGCGGTAGGGTCTCTCTTAGCTAATGTTACAAACGGCACAGCGGTAGGGTCTCTCTTAGCTAATGTTACAAACGGCACAGCGGTAGGGTCTCTCTCAGCTAATGTTACAAACGGCACAGCAGTAGGGTCTCTCTTATAGCTAATGTTACAAACGGCACAGCGGTAGGGTCTCTCTTATAGCTAATGTTACAAACGGCACAGCGGTAGGGTCTCTCTTATAGCTAATGTTACAAACGGCACAGCGGTAGGGTCTCTCTTATAGCTAATGTTACAAACGGCACAGTGGTAGGGTCTCTCTTATAGCTAATGTTACAAACGGCACAGCGGTAGGGTCTCTCTTATAGCTAATGTTACAAACGGCACAGCGGTAGGGTCTCTCTTATAGCTAATGTTACAAACGGCACAGCGGTAGGGTCTCTCTTATAGCTAATGTTACAAACGGCACAGCGGTAGGGTCTCTCTTATAGCTAATGTTACAAACGTCACAGCGGTAGGGTCTCTCTTATAGCTAATGTTACAAACGGCACAGCGGTAGGGTCTCTCTTATAGCTAATGTTACAAACGGCACAGCGGTAGGGTCTCTCTAAGCTAATGTTACAAACGGCACAGCGGTAGGGTCTCTCTTATAGCTAATGTTACAAACGGCACAGCGGTAGGGTCTCTCTTGTCTTGACTTATTTACAGTACAGTAAGGGGTTAACACATATTTACAAGCTTGTATCAGAAACGGTACAACCGGCCCTAACCCATCAGCACAGTCACCCATGCTATACCCATCAAGGTGTGTGTGTGTGTGTGTGTGTGTGTGTGTGTGTGTGCGCGCCTGTGTGTGTGTGTGCTGTAGGTGTGTAGGTGTGATGCCAGGCGGGTTCACACGCAGTGCAAAGCAGCAGCTCTGAGGATGGGAGTGAGCGTGCACGCTCTGATCGCCATACTGCTGTGTATCCTGACCATACTGGGTGAGTGCACGCACGCACGCACGCACGCACGCACGCACCCACGCACGCACGCAAGCACCCACGCACGCACCCACGCACGCACGCAAGTGAGCTGACGGTATAGGGCGCTGTTTGGGAAAACAGTGCTTTATTTAAGCAATATTCACACGAGAAGAGGTAGTTTATCGTCATCAATGCACGCCTGCGATGCTGCAGGAACTCCGAGAGGCAGTGCAGAAGTGACGTTAAAGAGCCCTATTGCAATTATACAACAGTTACACAAATCTTAAAACTAAGATAATCACTGAAAAAATGTAATTTATTTGATGACAGACGTACCTCTGTTGTCGGTCAGAGAGAAGTTGGTGTTGGGTTTGGCCAGGTAGTAGGAGAACTTAGCAGGCTGGTCATCTTTATCTGTGGCGCTCACTGTTCCTATCACCTGGGAGGACACAGAGCAGAGAACGTAAAGAACCCATTGTCTGGGAGGACACAGAACCTATCATCTGGTTGGACACAGAAGGATCTCTTGTCCACTAGTCCCTTCCTAACATTTTAGTCTAGTTTTTATTTCATCCACTATATGACCATAAATGTCTAGAAACTTAAAAGAAACTAGCTATCCTAGCCACCCAGTCTGCTGCGCTCTGGGAGAACAGAACGGCTGAATTCTTTGTTTTGATTGGGTGTTCCCGGCTAGAAGAAGGCTGTTTTAACCAATCTAATTGCTTCCTTGAAACGACCCGTTGTATAGGGACACATCTTTTAGTTTCCAAAGAATGTGACGGTTTGTTATATTATTCCAAGGTATGTTGGTTGGCGACTGAGGCGATCCCAGGTGGGAAGCCTTGACAAATCTGCTGGTCTGGATGTCGTCTCCATATAAGACACACAGCAGAGCCGCTTCATGAATAACACATTAAGACCTGAGGAAATCTATGATTTCTGTTTTTATATCAGTGGTGCTGGCTGGCGCTCAAACTATTGCACGTCAAAGACGTCCCCCATCTGAAAATATGTTCTTCCATGAACCTCCCAGAAGCAAACATACAAGTTAAAAACGTTCACTATGAAAGAATATAAATGAGTATACCACAGACGAAAAACAGTCTAAGTCCAAATTTTCTTTCTGACCCCTCCACGAAAAGGCCTCGTTGTCCTGAACCCTTATCTATCATTTATATACATTATGGATCAATAGTGTGGACTTAGACTGTTTTTCGTCTGTGGCATTCAATTGTATTCAAAGGTTTTCACACGTTTTTCAACAGAGTTTAGGCAACAAAAGTCTCATGTACACCTGCTACTGAGGCTCTGAGACGAGTGTGTAGGTACAGGGCTCAACGTATTCTGGCACTGGCAATACGAAGCCTTTATCTAGCCCATTCTGAACGGGAACCCATTTCGGTGTTAGCATCACGTTATGCTTTAGCTATTGAAAAATAGCAGATCTACAAGCTCATAGGAGCTTGTAGGTCTGCTATTTTTGAAAAATCGAAGAACGACTGACATTTTTTTTTAATCTGATCTCGGGTCAGAATGGGGTTCATCAGACCAGTGTGTGTCCTAGTGGAAACCTCGTATGAATCTGATCTCAGGTCAGAATGGGCTAGGCAACGTTTCGGTCAAAGACCTTCTTCAGGCCTTCTTCAGGCATCAGATAAAGAACAGATAAAGTTTTAAATAATTGGTTAAAGTATCTCAAAGCTAAAAGGTGACACAGACGGGTTTCCGTCCTAGACGGGATAAATAATTCATGTTTTCGTTTCCAGACAGATCCACGCAATAATGACACAACAACTGTATATAGCAGCGGCATTCAGACCTGCAGCATGAGCGCGCGCCCGTGTTTGTGTCATGTGTGAGCGTGCGTGCATGAGGTGTGTATTTGTGTGTCGTGCGTGTGTGTGTGTGTCGTGCATGTGTGCGTGTGTGCGTGCCAATGCCTAAAACAAAAAACGCTTGGCGAACGCTTCCGGGCTAATTGGAAACCGCTTTGAGGAAGAAAAACAAAACATCAATGATTTGACTAAAACGCTAGCCTGGCGTAATATCAGACGCACGCACACGCGCACACACACACACACACACACGCA
>NC_137875.1:1986155-2001155 GCF_963924005.1 Protomyctophum bolini
GGGGACAAGTCCTGGACCGGAAGTATAGGCAGAAATGCATTGGACCCAGGCGGGAACAGCCCAGCTTTAATGATCTTAAATCCCTTTATTTTAGATTGTTTTGTAGTAATAGTACAACATAAACAGTCAGAGTGACCCAGAAATCTTCTCCTCAGTCATAGTGATCCAGATATCTTCTCTCCTCTCAGTCATAGTGACCCAGATATCTTCTCTCCTCTCAGTCATAGTGATCCAGATATCTTCTCTCCTCTCAGTCATAGTGATCCAGATATCTTCTCCTCTCAGTCATAGTGACCCAGATATATTCTCCTCTCAGTCATAGTGACCCAGATATCTTCTCTCCTCTCAGTCATAGTGATCCAGATATATTCTCCTCTCAGTCATAGTGACCCAGATATCTTCTCTCCTCTCAGTCATAGTGATCCAGATATATTCTCCTCTCAGTCATAGTGACACAGATATATTCTCCTCTCAGTCATAGTGACCCAGATATCCTCTCTCCTCTCAGTCATAGTGATCCAGATATCTTCTCTCCTCTCAGTCATAGTGATCCAGATATATTCTCCTCTCAGTCATAGTGACCCAGATATCTTCTCTCCTCTCAGTCATAGTGATCCAGATATCTTCTCCTCTCAGTCATAGTGACCCAGATATATTCTCCTCTCAGTCATAGTGACCCAGATATCTTCTCTCCTCTCAGTCATAGTGATCCAGATATATTCTCCTCTCAGTCATAGTGACCCAGATATCTTCTCTCCTCTCAGTCATAGTGATCCAGATATATTCTCCTCTCAGTCATAGTGACCCAGATATCTTCTCCTCTCAGTCATAGTGACCCAGATATCTTCTCTCCTCTCAGTCATAGTGATCCAGATATATTCTCCTCTCAGTCATAGTGACCCAGATATCTTCTCCTCTCAGTCATAGTGACCCAGATATCTCCTCTCAGTCATAGTGACCCAGATATCTTCTCCTCTCAGTCATAGTGACCCAGATATCTTCTCCTCTCAGTCATAGTGACCCAGATATCTTCTCCTCTCAGTCATAGTGACCCAGATATCTTCTCCTCTCAGTCATAGTGACCCAGATATCTTCTCCTCTCAGTCATAGTGACCCAGATATCTCCTCTCAGTCATAGTGACCCAGATATCTTCTCTCAGTCATAGTGACCCAGATATCTTCTCTCCTCTCAGTCATAGTGACCCAGATATCTTCTCTCCTCTCAGTCATAGTGACCCAGATATCTTCTCTCCTCTCAGTCATAGTGACCCAGATATCTTCTCTCCTCTCAGTCATAGTGACCCAGATATCTTCTCTCCTCAGTCATAGTGACCCAGATATCTTCTCTCCTCTCAGTCATAGTGACCCAGATATCTTCTCTCAGTCATAGTGACCCAGATATCTTCTCTCAGTGATAGTGACCCAGATATATTCTCTCAGTGATAGTGACCCAGATATCTTCTCTCAGTGATAGTGACCCAGATATCTCCTCTCAGTGATAGTGACCCAGATATCTTCTCTCCTCTCAGTCATAGTGACCCAGATATCTTCTCTCCTCTCAGTCATAGTGATCCTGGTGGTGATGAGGCGTCGCTACCAGAAGGAGAACCTGGCCAGCATGAAGAACAGCGGTGACATCCATGAGCAGCTGGTCTCGTACGACGAGGAGGGAGGAGGAGAGATGGACACCAACGGGTATGTTGGGCGAGTGGTATCGCCCCCTAGTGGCGAGGTACGTCTATATACGGACCTGGGAATAACATAATGAATACGTCTCTCTCTCTCTCTCTCTCGCCCCGCAGCTATGACGTGTCCATCCTGACGTCGGCCCGCCACGACGGCTCCATGCTGTGCCACGACCTGCCCCCTCCCCCCCACCACCCCGCCCTCTACGCCATGGTGCAGAAGCCCCACCCCCCCTCCTCCTCCTCGCTGCTCCCGCTGCTGCTCCCGCCGCCCGGCGGCGACATGGCCGCCATGATCGAGACCAAGAAGGACGAGGCGGACCGCGACCGCGACAGCGGCGTCCCGTACGACACGCTGCACATCTACGGCTACGAGGGCCCCGCTGAGTCCCTGGCCGGGACGCTCAGCTCGCTGGGCGGCTCCTCGTCCGCCTCCACGGCCTCCAACCAGGACTACGACTTCCTCCAGGACTGGGGGCCGCGCTTCAGGACCCTGGCCCAGATGTACGGGGCGGAGGAGGAGGACGACGAGCAGTACTCCCCTTACTGAGGCCACGCCCCTCTAGACCACGCCCCTCTAGACCACGCCCCTCTAGACCACGCCCCTCTAGACCAGAAACCACACAGGCTGGGCCACGCCCCTCTAGACCACGCCCCTCTAGACCAGAAACCACACAGGCTGGGCCACGCCCCTCTAGACCACGCCCCTCTAGACCAGAAACCACACAGGCTGGGCCACGCCCCTCTAGACCACGCCCCTCTAGACCAGAAACCACACAGGCTGGGCCACGCCCCTCTAGACCACGCCCCTCTAGACCAGAAACCACACAGGCTGGGCCACACCCCTCTAGACCAGAAACCACACAGGCTGGGCCACACCCCTCTAGACCACGCCCCTCTAGACCAGAAACCACACAGGCTGGGCCACGCCCCTCTAGACCAGAAACCACACAGGCTGGGCCACGCCCCTCTAGACCACGCCCCTCTAGACCACGCCCCTCTAGACCAGAAACCACACAGGCTGGGCCACGCCCCTCTAGACCCTCTCTTTGTTCTTGAGGAGCGCTGGCTGACCCCGCCTCTAAAACACGGCTTTTGAAGATGACATCATCATGGCAGCCAGTTATGACGTAAATCGTTTGCCAGCCAAGTCTAGGACGTTGATGTTTGTTTAGAGCACATAATATTTCTAACTTCAATTCCTGTATCTTAACACTTTTGCCGCGACCACTGTTGCATTTTCAACACATGGAGCTTTGGGTTTTTTTCCCGTGTCAGTATTGTCAATATATAATTTGCACTTTTTTGAATGATCGAGGCCTTATATGGGACAGGCTGCTCCCTGTATCTTCATTTTATTTTTAAATTGATAAATAAATCTTCATCATTGTGTGAACACAAAACTGTCCTGAAATGCCCCCAACAGTACAAGGCTAATTCGATTTAAATACCAACTCTATTTATTTGGTTTGGTCTTCATTTGGTTTCACGGTCTGGGGCGTGCGAGTCAATCTGGGAGAGTTTAAACACGAGACAATGTATGTTTTTATAAACACCAACTTCAGGGTAATGTCCAGTGTATTATCATCGTGCTTCTAAATATCCTCAACCTAAAACAACCCAACGTGTGGTTCTTTTCCTACACGTTGGTCACGGTATATCGAAGGCCTGCATATGCAAATATTTATACGTTATATAAAAAGCAACGTAAAAGTGTTAAAACGTGAGAGTGAGGAGAAAGTAGCACTGTAGTCGGAGAAGGGTTCTCTTAACCCATTCTGACCTGAGATCAGATTCATACGAGGTTTCCACTGGACACACACTGGTCTGATTAACCCATTCTGACCTGAGATCAGATTCTAAAAATGTCAGTCGTTTTTCAAAAAAATAGCAGACCTACAAGCTCGTAGCGCGCCACTCGGTGGCGCGCTATGAGCTTGTAGATCTGCTATTTTTCAATAGCTAAAGCATAACATGATGCTGACACCAAAACGGGTTCCCGGTCAGAATGGGTTAAGCCCCTAACCACACCAAAGGGTCCGGACGGCTGTGAGAAGGGTTCTCTTAAGCCCCTAACCACACCAAAGGGTCCGGACGGCTGTGAGGAGTTGCACGGTGAACCTTTGGTGTGGTTTGGGCCGTTTGAATCAACGTTGAGTCCAACGTGCAAAACAGGACAGACCACACCGCTGGGACAACGCTAAAACCGTCCCCCCACCCTTTGGTGTGGTCAGGACTTTACACGTACGTACAAAACCGACATGATGCATTGTTCCAGCTCTCTCTCTCTCTCTCTCTCTGTGGTGTGAATCGTACCAGTAGATATAAACCAGGTGTCTGTCATCATGGATGTGAGTCACACAGACACATAGGCGACCACACGGACGTACACAGACCGACAGACACAGGCAGGCAGGCAAGACAACACAGTGAATCAGTTAGTAATGCAGTAAACAGTCAGTCAGTCAGACAGACAGTCAGACAGTCAGTCAGTCAGACAGACAGACAGACAGACAGTCAGACAGACAGACAATATAGCAAAACATCACAACCGCGGTGTGAACTGAGTGGTGCAACTGCCCCCCCCCCCCCCCTCTCGCTCTCTCTCATTAGCAGGCAACAGTGCAGCACTACCTCTCTCTCTCTGTTTCTGGCACAACAGCGCCCCTACTGGTGCTAATAGTCATATACTGGTGCTCATTAACGTCACATAGGCGGACACATAGGTAGTTTAACCCATTCTGACCGGGAACCCGTTTTGGTGTTAGCATCATGTTATGCTTTAGCTATTGAAAAATAGCAGATCTACAAGCTCATAGCGCGCCACCGAGTGGCGCGCTACGAGCTTGTAGGTCTGCTATTTTTGAAAAATCGAAGAACGACTGACATTTTTAGAATCTGATCTCAGGTCAGAATGGGTTAATCAGACCAGTGTGTGTCCTGTGGAAACCTCGTATGAATCTGATCTCAGGTCAGAATGGGTTAAAGCCCATCACACACCGGGTGCGCAGCGACGCGGCACACGGCAACGTTCTGGAAAATAGAACGGTGGCGTATCGGAGCGTCAGGCGAGGCGTGAACGCGCGTCGGACGCCGCCGGTGTGCGATATAGGTAATAACGGAGGCGGCTGTTTTGACGTGCGGCGTTCGCAGACGCAGTGTGTGTGTGTAGCCCTTAACACGGACATCGCTGTTCCTTGGAGTGGTTGTACTTTGTCGCCGCTACTACTACTAATATTACTAAGTTGCAGAAGCGATGTAAACAATGGTGCCGTCGCTTTGTGAGCTTTGTAGCTCGTCTATTTTCACTACTTTCTAAACATTTGTTTTATTACCTTAAGAGGACAACTTTTGGAATTCATGAAAAATGTTGCTTATTTGAAATAGTAACAAAATGTTACTTTTTTTGCTTAAAACCGATGATGTAAACAAACGCAAGCCGGAACGTCTCTGTTCCTGTTCCGTGAAAGCACCGAGAAGGTTCCAAGAATCTAGAACGTTCCAGATCACTGGTTCCCAAACTTGTTCATGTCAAGGACCCCCAAATTGACACGAATCAGCCCGCGGACCCCCATTTGAAGAGATATACCAGGGACCCCCATAAGAGAAGATTTTCACGGCTCTAGCAGTGATTCTCAACCCGTTATAATTTCAAGGACCCCCAGTTTGACATTAATTAGTCTACATACTGTACCCCCATTTAATGGCATTTCTATCTCTGGGACCCTGCCCATAAGGGTCTATCTCTGGGACCCTGCCCATAAGGGTCTATCTCTGGGACCCTGGGACCCTGCCCATAAGGGTCTATCTCTGGGACCCTGCCCATAAGGGTCTATCTCTGGGACCATGCCCATAAGGGTAAATCTCTGGGACCCTGGGACCCTGCCCATAAGGGTCTATCTCTGGGACCCTGGGACCCTGCCCATAAGGGTCTATCTCTGAGACCCTGGGACCCTGCCCATAAGGGTCTATCTCTGGGACCCTGGGACCCTGCCCATAAGGGTCTATCTCTGGGACCCTGCCCATAAGGGTCTATCTCTGGGACCCTGCCCATAAGAGTCTATCTCTGAGACCCTGGGACCCTGCCCATAAGGGTCTATCTCTGGGACCCTGCCCATAAGGGTCTATCTCTGGGACCCTGGGACCCTGCCCATAAGGGTCTATCTCTGGGACCCTGCCAATAAGGGTCTATCTCTGGGACCCTGCCCATAAGGGTCTATCTCTGGGACCCTGGGACCCTGCCCATAAGGGTCTATCTCTGGGACCCTGCCCATAAGGGTCCGTTTGGTTCGAAACTATAATTTAGCTGGGGGCCCGCTGGTCCTTGAGGGAGAACCAAAGTTATTTTTGGTGGAATAAAAGGGGGCACTGACTGAGCACTGCATGTGTTCCCAGGCTTTAGGTCCCCATGGTGGTGGGTTATTGTACTGGAGGTTTTTATTGGACCGTCCTCTCACGGTTGGTTTGGGTTTATTGTGCAGATGAAAGAGTACAACAATACTGTATTCTCAGAGGTCCACTAGAGACAGGGTCATTGGACACGGTCAGGAAACATCGAGAGAGAGAGAGAGAGAGAGAGAGAGAGATGCGGACGCTCTTCCTCTCTCTGAGTCAGGGCTGCTGGCACGAAGCAGAGTCCCTCGCGACGCAGAGGTGGCACTGAACAACTTTAACCTCCGCATCCTCTGAGCTACTGTAGGGTCAGCGCACAGTATCTGGACGACATGTTTATACCACTGACTGGACTGGAGGCCACTTTTATACTACCCTCCTCTGGGCTACTGTATAGGGTCACACAGTGGTCTGGACTGGATGACACTTTTATAGCACTGTCTGGAGTGGACAGCACTGATACAGTCTTAAACTATATACCACTGTCTGGAGTGGACAGCACTGATACAGTCTTAAACTATATACCACTGTCTGGAGTGGACAGCACTGATACAGTCTTAAACTATATACCACTGTCTGGAGTGGACAGCACGTTCATAGCACTGCTTACCAAAACACTGGGTCAGGAGGAGGGTCTTTTGGGGGGTCCCTCCCGGGGGGGGTCACTCCCCTATACATTTGGGGGGTCCCTCGTCTATACATTTGGGGGGTCCCTCCCCTATACATTTGGGGGGTCCCTCCCGGGGGGGTCCCTCGTCTATACATTTGGGGGGTCCCTCCCCTATACATTTGGGGGGTCCCTCCCCTATACATTTGGGGGGTCCCTCCCCTATACATTTGGGGGGGTCCCTCGGCTATACATTTCAAAACGTTTTCCAAAAACATTCCCCCGCGAAACAAAATGAAAGAAAAATCAACGGCATCCCATATATTATTAGAAAGAATATAGCAGATCTAAAAGCTTGTAGATTTTCACTATAGTTTGGGTCACGGGCAAAACGTCTATAATCTGTCTTTTGGGGTATTGAGCTAAGACGTTCGGGAACCACCGATTTATACAATCTGTGCCAAAAATGGCAGAGCTACAAGATCACAACGCATCGCAACGCCATTAGCTATTTGTTGGTTAATGTTCTCCCAAAACTAGTGGGTGCTCATGGGGTTCAAGTGGATCATCTCTAATCATCGCAAATATCTGACGGTTCCTTAGTTTAATTTACGATTGATTCATAAACTCTGCAGATAAGATTAATCTAAATAGATACATCCTTTGATACAGCGTTTAAGTTTCATTGTTCTGTGTTGACATCCCACGGTTCATACCTGCCGCTAATCTCCAAACACACACACACACACACACACACACACACACACACACACACACACACACACACACACACTGTCATCATCATCATTATGATGACTGTGTCTTTTAAAATGTTGTATTTAATGTTTTGGAGTTTTGGAGAAACCCTTTGTTTGCGTATATTTCTCCTGTTGATTGTGTGTTTTGGTTTTTGGAATTTCGGCGGTGGTTCCGGAGCCGCTCGGACCCTCGATCAGCTCGGCTTCGCACAATAGGTGGAAGCCCTCGCAGACCCTTCCTGTCAGAATACCGAGTGACCCCCCCCCCCCCCCTCATACCCCCAATCCCCCCCCCCCCTTTTCCAAGTCCATTCGGTCACTCCTTTTTTTTTCATCCATTTCTCGCTCAGATCTCGACTTGGGACCCCCCCCCCCCCTCCCCCTCCTCTCTCTCTCTCTCTCTCTCTCTCTCCCCCTCCTCTCTCTCTCTCTCTCCCTCTCTAATCACTAGACCAAACAAAACACTGGAGTCAACTTCCTGTCCATCTGGGAGGGGAGATTTGTTTTTAGGACCGCCCCTTCCTGCCTGCGTTATCACTCCATTGTGTTCACTTCCTGTTTAAGCCCCGGCCTGGGAAACAACCATAGAGAGAGAGAGAGAGAGAGAGAGAGAGAGAGAGAGAGAGAGAGAGAGAGAGAGAGAGACATTGAAAGATAGAGGCGGTGTGATTGAGAAAGCCGTTGATGATTCTACCAGCTGTGCAGGTGGACTTCTAACAAAAGATGTTGTGAAAAGAGATGTGATAAATGGTCACCTTTGTGAGGACATTCTGTATTGTGTGTGTGTGTGTGTGTGTGTGTGTGTGTGTGTGTGTGTGTGTGTGTGTGTGTGTGTGTGTGTGTGTGTGTGTGTGTGTGTGTGTGTGTGTGTGTGTGTGTGTGGGTGTGGGGGGGGTCACAGTGCAGCGGTGATGCGGTCAGTTTAACTGAGACAACGTGTGGACGTTAAAAATACAGCTGGACATACAGTAGTAGCTTACAGGCCTCTGTTGTATCAAAACATTATGTTTGTATCTACAGTATCTATCTAGCCTGCCATTTATTTTTAAAATATTATCAAGTTACACAAGATCATGATCAAAATGACATGTGACCTCGAGGTCACATGTCATTGAGACTCCGTCTTGATTCGGTCTCGGACCATCAAGGGACTAGGGACTAGGGTCTAGGGACTAGGGACTAGGGACTATGGTCTAGGGTCTAGGGACTAGGGACTAGGGACTAGGGACAAGGGACTAGGGACTAGGGTCTAGGGTCTAGGGACTAGGGACAAGGGACTAGGGACTAGGGTCTAGGGTCTAGGGACTAGGGACTAGGGACAAGGGACTAGGGACTAGGGACTAGGGTCTAGGGTCTAGGGACTAGGGACTAGGGACTAGGGACTAGGGACAAGGGACTAGGGACTAGGGACTAGGGACAAGGGACTAGGGACTAGGGACTAGGGTCTAGGGTCTAGGGTCTAGGGACTAGGGACTAGGGACTAGGGACAAGGGACTAGGGACTAGGGACTAGGGACTAGGGACCCCCCCCCCCCCACACACACATACACAGTGTCCACTCAAGTCACTACGATGAAATAACCGTATTATTCACATTGGCATTATGAGACGGCTGTCTGGCGCTTATCGACAGTATATCTTGTTAGGTAACAACAGAGCTCTGCAGTGTCTTCTGTATCTATCAAACCCTGTCAGGTGTAAAGGAGCAACTTGGACCGTTGCTCTCCCCTTGTCCCCCATATATGGGGACTAGGTTGGTCTCCCCTTGTCCCCCATATATGGGGACTAGGTTGGTCTCCCCTTGTCCCCCATATATGGGGACTAGGTTGGTCTCCCCTTGTCCCCCATATATGGGGACTAGGTTGGTCTCCCCTTGTCCCCCATATATGGGGACTAGGTTGGTCTCCCCTTGTCCCCCATATATGGGGACTAGGTTGGTCTCCCCTTGTCCCCCATATATGGGGACTAGGTTGGTGGAGGGTGTGTAGAGCCCAGGATCACATTAGATGATTGACACAGGGGTGAAAAATGGGTTACAAAATCGTGTGAAAAATTATATATAAAAAAATAAAATAGATTGACAGCTGCTCCTTATTGCTTTTCTATCAGATTCCCATGCAGGGAAACAGGGTGAGACGTTTGGCTGTATATCTGGTGTCAGATGACTCATTAGAATCACAGCTCCGTCACTCTTTTGGCTGTATATCTGGTGTCAGATGACTCATTACAATCACAGCTCCGTCACTCTTTCCAGAACTTTCTCAACCTTTCTGGAATGTACAGTATGGCAGTCGACTAGGCGAACTGTACGTTTAGTTTGACGCGGTTCCAAACCGTTATAGCCTCGCGACAAAAAACATCGTATCCGCGACCTTCCGTTTCTTTTTGTTTTTCTCCACCAAAAACACAATCTGGGGAAATAAATCAGCCATGGAAGCATTTCTATACGAATCCTCCCCCGGTGCTTTGCGGGTGTATTAACCCATTCTGACCTGAGATCAGATTCATACGAGGTTTCCACCGGACACACACTGGTCTGATTATAACCCATTCTGACGTGAGATCAGATTCTAAAAATGTCAGTCGTTCTTCGATTTTTTCAAAAATAGCAGACCTACAAGCTCGTAGCGCGCCACTCGGTGGCGCGCTACGAGCTTGTAGATCTGCTATTTTTCAATAGCTAAAGCATAACATGATGCTAAAAACCAAAATGGGTTCCCGTTCAGAAAGGGTTCATTCACTGTATGAAGTCCCTATAGCATCATTCAAAGGTCAAGGTGGATTCTGGGTACTGTAGTCCATTAGTGAGCAAGATGTTGTGAGATATGATTCATAGGTTTTTGTCAAACACTGTATAGATGATGACGATGATGATGAAGAAGATGTGCCTGGCCATAATTCATGTGTATAAACCTTGTGTATGATTTGTCTGATATAATTATTATATTTAGAAGATGTTAAACTTTTTTCAAGGGTCTTTAATTATTGTCTACTGAGGGAAAAATAAGATGCAAATATTGTTGTCATTCAATTTTGAAGGGTGTGTGCTTGTGTGTGCATGTGCACTCGTGTGTCTCTGCGCGCGTGTGTGTGTGTGTGTGTGTCTGTGTGTGTGTGTGTGTGTGTGTGTGCGCGCACGTGACTGCGTGTGTGTGACCCTACAACCAATGTACATACACATCAACATGACGGTGTCATCATTAATCAGCCAAAATAGACACCAATATGTTTTTTGTTTTTTTTGTTCATGTTTAAAAACTATTCAATGCATTCTTGTTCTTTTTTTTATTATATATATAAATATTACATTAATTTGTGTTCTTTTAAATAACGTGAAGGGTTTAAAGGGAGCAACATGTGCCTTTATTAGTATTATTATTATTATTATTATTATTATTGTTGTTGTTATAAATTCCTGCCAGTGTTTTTTTTGGACGTGGACACAAAATGTTTTCTATAATGTTTCTATGGCGTAAACTAAAAGCAACCACTTTTTTTATATTACTGGACAGTTTTGTAAATTGTAATGTGTACAATAAACTCCAACACTGTAATCTCTACGCTGCTGTACTGCTGTTGTTATTGCTGCTGGTTTTAGTACTACAGTGGTGTTCCCTTCCTTACTACCGGTAGTACCGGCCTGACACCTAGAGGTTTCTAAAGGTTTTTAAAGGTTCTTAAGTACCTATGGAAGCCACACCTCTGATGGGTGTGGTTTAGTCTTAAGGGGTGTGTTTTTTTTCACCCACTGTGTAATATAATAAACGGACAGTAGGTGGCGGTAGCCGGTAGGACAGTAGGACAGAGGCCAGAGCAACTATACATCCCAGCTTGCAAATTAACCAAGTAATAAAAATGTAGTTTTAGTACTATGTATGAGCTCAGGTACCACTACAGTGGTGTATACTGGTGCTGCTGGTTTTAGTACTATAGTATGTATGAGGTACCAGTACAGTGGTGTACACAGAAACAATCATAGTCCGTTAGCCGAGGTGGACGGGTGGGAAGTTTGGTATATAGTATTTTTTATTGGCCTAAAATATGTGACTGAGAGCCTGCCATCGCGCAAATCACAGCTTTTCACCAGAGGAGAAAATCTTGTTTTCTTTTCTTCCCAAAATGAGTTAATAGCACAGGCAGACTCTTCACATACTAGAGCATGTCTGAAATAAGTGTCAGAGCTGAAATCGACATGTAAATGTGAAATAAATGCTTAAACATGTAGCTAGGTGTAATGTTAGAGTCCACAGAAGACATGTACATATGAAATAAATGCTTAAACATGTAGCTATAGGTGTAATGTTAGAGACCACAGAAGACATGTAAATATGAAATAAATGCTTAAACATGTAGCTATAGGTGTAATGTTGGAGACCACAGAAGACATGTAAATATGAAATAAATGCTTAAACATGTAGCTAGGTGTAATGTTGGAGACCACAGAAGACATGTAAATATGAAATAAATGCTTAAACATGTAGCTAGGTGTAATGTTGGAGACCACAGAAGACATGTAAATATGAAATAAATGCTTAAACATGTAGCTAGGTGTAATGTTGGAGACCACAGAAGACATGTAAATATGAAATAAATGCTTAAACATGTAGCTATAGGTGTAATGTTAGAGTCCACAGAAGACATGTAAATATGAAATAAATGCTTAAACATGTAGCTATAGGTGTAATGTTAGAGACCACAGAAGACATGTAAATATGAAATAAATGCTTAAACATGTAGCTAGGTGTAATGTTAGAGACCACAGAAGACGTGTAAATATGAAATAAATGCTTAAACATGTAGCTATAGGTGTAATGTTAGAGACCACAGAAGACGTGTAAATATGAAATAAATGCTTAAACATGTAGCTATAGGTGTAATGTTAGAGACCACAGAAGACATGTAAATATGAAATAAATGCTTAAACATGTAGCTATAGGTGTAATGTTAGAGACCACAGAAGACGTGTAAATATGAAATAAATGCTTAAACATGTAGCTATAGGTGTAATGTTAGAGTCCACAGAAGACGTGTAAATATGAAATAAATGCTTAAACATGTAGCTATAGGTGTAATGTTAGAGACCACAGAAGACGTGTAAATATGAAATAAATGCTTAAACATGTAGCTATAGGTGTAATGTTAGAGTCCACAGAAGACGTGTAAATATGAAATAAATGCTTAAACATGTAGCTATAGGTGTAATGTTAGAGACCACAGAAGACATGTAAATATGAAATAAATGCTTAAACATGTAGCTATAGGTGTAATGTTAGAGTCCACAGAAGACGTGTAAATATGAAATAAATGCTTAAACATGTAGCTATAGGTGTAATGTTAGAGTCCACAGAAGACGGGTAAATATGAAATAAATGCTTAAACATGTAGCTATAGGTGTAATGTTATAGAGACCACAGAAGTGAACCTTTTCAAGCCTGTTTTCTCAACTCGCTGTTTCTCTGCAAGACATTATACTCTATAAGCCATATCTCCTAAACTGGTGGGTCAAACTGAACAACCAATATGTCAATTTGAAGCTATGGTTCCCTGCTTTCATATGACATGAAAATATGAAGTATTCACATATTGTCTATCTACATACATTCATGATTCCACTTGCCGACCGGCTGTCACTATTGGGTATAATTTCTTTATAGGGGGTTCTTGTGACTCTCTCATTTACATCCTATGGCAGGCAAAAATATCAAACTTTCCTTTTGCTTTAAGTAGCATGTGAAACATGTCAAACTAGGGGGGGGTTCATGATTCTGAATCCATTCCAAGCATTAAGTTTTGCACAAAAAAAAACACTCCTTGGGCTAAAAACGGCCATAGACATCATGACAAAATGTGATGAGGTCAGCACATTTTGGGAAAGTGGCTGTTTGGCCTTGATTGGCCTGAGTTTGTTCACCTGGTTAGTCCATCTGGCCAACGACACACACACACACACACACACACACACACACACACACACACACACACACACACACACACACACACACACACACACACACACACACACACACACACACACACACACACACACACACACACACACACACACACACACACAGGTCTTTGCTGGATTATTGTTTTAAAATGTCTGGCATGTTTGTGTGTGTATGGTGAAGTTGTATATTTGTGTGCGTGCGTGTGTTGTGCGCACGTGGTAGAGTATTGCATTTGAGCGTGTGTGTGCTTGTAAAGTAGTTTGTCTCAGTCAAGATAACCACCACACCAACATATAATCTACACAGCTTGGTAGACTACAGATAACCACCACACCAACATAGAATCTACATCTTGGTAGACTATACAGATAACCACCACACCAACATAGAATCTACATCTTGGTAGACTATACAGATAACCACCACACCAACATATAATCTATACATCTTGGTAGACTGCAGATAACCACCACACCAACATAGAATCTACACAGCTTGGTAGACTACAGATAACCACCACACCAACATATAATCTACATCTTGGTAGACTATACAGATAACCACCACACCAACATAGAATCTACATCTTGGTAGACTATACAGATAACCACCACACCAACATATAATCTACATCTTGGTAGACTATACAGATAACCACCACACCAACATAGAATCTACATCTTGGTAGACTATACAGATAACCACCACACCAACATATAATCTACATCTTGGTAGACTGCAGATAACCACCACACCAACATAGAATCTACATCTTGGTAGACTATACAGATAACCACCACACCAACATAGAATCTACATCTTGGTAGACTACAGATAACCACCACACCAACATAGAATCTACATCTTGGTAGACTACAGATAACCACCACACCAGGTAGGCATCATTCTGCCATCATGATAATTCCACTGTACCTGTACTGTGTATCAGTGAGTGACAAATAAACCCTCTTCTGTCTGCAATCCTTTTGCCAGCATCATTCTTGTGAGAGCAACAGAGGGTTGTGTAGTTAGTTGTCTGTTGGTTTGTATCATTTATGTTGTTGTGTAAAAGTGGTGGTATTATTTTATTATTATTATTAGGGGCTTGTATGTTTGTGTGTGCTTCGACAGAAGCGGGCGGTAGAGGTTCTGCTATCTGCGCGCTGGTTGTGGTGGGCGGGACGGTCTGGGCCAAACTCGCACGAAAATGACCGGGCCGAATTTTGGTGTCCCAGTCCAGCCCTGACTGTGACTTTCAATTAAATTATGGAAAACGTTACTTTTTTTTTTTTTGCATTCTTCTTAATATATTTTTTATCCCACGATGTTGTAACCCATTTTTCACCCCTGTGTCAATCATCTAATGTGATCCTGGGCTCTACACACCCTCCACCAACCTAGTCCCCATATATGGGGGACAAGGGGAGAGCAACGGACTTAACTCATGCTCCCTTCATGCCTGAGTGTCCAAGTTGCTCCTTTACACCTGACAGGGGGGAGTTTCCCTGGTTGGACGTAGCGCGTGGAAGGAACACGTTATTCCAACCAGTTCCTTTCCCCTCCATCAGGCGCCCCGGCTGGCCAGGGGGAGGCAGTTTAGTGACCAGG
>NC_137875.1:2006155-2078655 GCF_963924005.1 Protomyctophum bolini
GCAGACTCTTCACATAACTACAGCATGACTGAAATAAATATCAGAGCTTAAATCGACATAATCAACGTAAATATGAAATAAAGATGTAGCTAGGTGTAATGTTAGAGTCCACGTAGAAGACATGTAAATATGAAATAAATGCTTAAACATGTAGCTATAGGTGTAATGTTAGAGTCCACGTAGAAGACATGTAAATATGAAATAAATGCTTAAACATGTAGCTATAGGTGTAATGTTAGAGTCCACGTAGAAGACATGTAAATATGAAATAAATGCTTAAAACATTAGCTATAGGTCGTATTGTTAGAGTCCACGTAGAAGACATGTAAATATGAAATAAATGCTTAAACATGTAGCTAGGTGTAATGTTAGAGTCCACGTAGAAGACATGTAAATATGAAATAAATGCTTAAACATGTAGCTATAGGTGTAATGTTAGAGACCACAGAAGACGTGTAAATATGAATTAAATGCTTAAACATGTAGCTATAGGTGTAATGTTAGAGTCCACAGAAGACATGTAAATATGAAATAAATGCTTAAACATGTAGCTAGGTGTAATGTTAGAGTCCACGTAGAAGACATGTAAATATGAAATAAATGCTTAAACATGTAGCTATAGGTGTAATGTTAGAGACCACAGAAGACATGTCAATATGAAATAAATGCTTAAACATGTAGCTATAGGTGTAATGTTAGAGACCACAGAAGACATGTAAATATGAAATAAATGCTTAAACATGTAGCTATAGGTGTAATGTTAGAGACCACAGAAGTGAACCTTTTCAAGCCTGTTTTTTCAACTCTCTGTTTCTCTGCCAGACATTACTCTATAAGCCATATCTCCAAAACTGGTGGGTCAAACTGAACAACCAATATGTCAACTTGAAGATACGATTCCGCTTTCTCTCTCTCGCACACGCACACACGCACAAACACACACACACACACACACACACACACACACACACACACACACACACACACACACACACACACACACACACACACACACACACACACACACACAGCTGAGAGGGGGGCTTTTCACACACAGCTGAGAGGGGGGCTTTTCTCAGAGTCCGGGGGCTATACAGTCTTAATTGACGTGTGATTAAGACATTACTGTACAGTCCTACTCACACAGATCAACGCGCTATAAATATAGCCTCGTTAATCTGTCATGCAAATGACGACGTTAACATCATTACCCATTCAGGACGGGAAGGAATCATATCATACTTTAGCTATTGAAAAATAGCAGATCTACAAGCTCAGTTTGAGTTAACTACGAGATTTCATGATTAAAAAATCATGAAAATGTGGTGCAGATCTTTGAATATATATTCTTTCAGAGTGAACGTTTTTAACTCAAATCTTTGCTTCTGGAGGGGGGGTCCCTGGAACAACATATTTTCAGATGGGGGTCGACGCAGCGGCCAATTACATATCATTTCTGGGGGTCCTTGACATGAAAATGTTTGAGAACGACTGACATAAAAACGTGGGTTTTTCTGAAAACGGTCAGGATTTATAGAAGACATTATTGTGCGTAGTGTCGTCGTCCTCACTCAGGTCTTCATGGGTTAAAACCATCCTGCTAATTAATCGTTGACCTCGTCAAGATGACCCCTGCTATTTGCTATAATTGACATTCGTCCAGACCGCGTCCAGGTCCGTTCCTGAACACTGCCACCACAAACATTTATCCACCTAGAAAAACATTAAGCCATTCTGCCCTGAGATCAGATTCATACGAGGTTTCCACTGGACACACACTGGTCCGATGAACCCCTTCTGACCTGAGATCAGATTCATACGAGGTTTCCACTGGACACACACACACTGGTCTGATGAACCCATTCTGACCTGAGATCAGATTATAAAAATGTCAGTCGTTCTTTCGATTTTTCAAAAAATAGCAGACCTACAAGCTCATATCGCGCCACTCGGTGGCGCGATATGAGCTTGTAGGTCTGCTATTTTTCAATAGCTAAAGCATAACATGATGCTAAGACCAGAATCGGCCAGAATCGGTTAAAGCACAACTTTTATCAACCAAGGTTCTTTGTTTTAGGTTATTAGAGAAAGTATAAAAGATGAGCGTTCTTTTTTTTTTCCTCATTTGCTGCTTTTCTTTTGTTTTTAACGGTTTTAGCTATTTCCGAACAGGTGGCGGTGGGGGCATTCAAACAAGTGTCTTTTATTTTACAAAACGTTATGGCGATGTCTTCATTATTATTATTATTTACTGTAATTAGTCCTACTAGACCCCAGGAAATTACATCTGGCCACAAACGATCACAGGATCTACTGAATGTGAAGGTAGAGCACTGGGGGGGGGGGGGGGGGGGGTGCCATACTGTGTGTCATAGACTCAATATTATGGTCAGTTCGTCACCTCCACCCCCCCCCCCCTTCCTTCACATTCTGTACATCCTGTGATCTTTTTTATCTTTTAATTAATGATGGGCCTCTGGAGTGAGTGTGGGAATATGGTGGCCCTCTGAAGCAGGAAGTCTGCCCACCCCCTGGCCTGACCTAGATGTGCAGGGCGGCATCTGAGCTGGGCTGTGTGAGAACGTGGCATGTTCCTTTGTATTGAGGCGGTCAGGGGGGGCCGGTGCGGTAGAGCTGCCGGGGGCCGGTGCGGTAGAGCTGCCGGATGGGACAGACCGTGAGGTTCCCGGTTCGATCCTGCCTTGGGGGAGTTGGTGTCGAAGTGTCCTTGAGCAAGAGGTAGAGCAGGGCGTCCAATGACCCATGACCCATGACCCATGACCCATGACCCTCCTGTCTACATGTCCAAGTGTCCTCGGGCAGGACACTGGACCCCATGACCCATGACCCTCCTGTCTACATGTCCAAGTGTCCTCGGGCAGGACACTGGACCCATGACCCATGGACCCTCCTGTCTACATGTCCAAGTGTCCTCGGGCAGGACACTGGACCCATGACCCATGACCCATGATCCATGACCCATGACCCATGACCCTCCTGTCTACATGTCCCAAGTGTCCTCGGGCAGGACACTGGACCCATGACCCATGACCCTCCTGTCTACATGTCCAAGTGTCCTCGGGCAGGACACTGGACCCATGACCCATGACCCATGATCCATGACCCATGACCCATGACCCTCCTGTCTACATGTCCAAGTGTCCTCGGGCAGGACACTGGACCCATGACCCATGACCCTCCTGTCTACATGTCCAAGTGTCCTCGGGCAGGGACACTGGACCCATGACCCATGACCCATGATCCATGACCCATGACCCATGACCCTCCTGTCTACATGTCCAAGTGTCCTCGGGCAGGACACTGGACCCATGACCCATGACCCTCCTGTCTACATGTCCAAGTGTCCTCGGGCAGGACACTGGACCCATGACCCATGACCCTCCTGTCTACATGTCCAAGTGTCCTCGGGCAGGACCACTGGACCCATGACCCCATGACCCATGATCCATGACCCATGACCCATGACCCTCCTGTCTACATGTCCAAGTGTCCTCGGCAGGACACTGGACCCCAAAGTGTTCCCCCGATGTGCTGCATGGTCGGTGCCTTGCATGGCTTCCACCATCTGTGTGTGTGTGTGTGTGTGTCCCTCTCCCCCTCTCTCTCTCTCTCCCTCTCCTCTCTCTCTCTTACAAACACTCGACGCACAGCTCCAGGGGGGGAGGGGGGGGGGGGGGGGTGAGAGGGGGGGTCAGATGGGGGGGGGGGGGGGGGGGGGGGGTGAGAGGGGAGGGGGGGGGCGGTCACCATATGAGAGGTAAACAAAACGTGAAAGTATGTCTGTCTACGTTCAATCAACCTTGATGTTACACACACACAGACGCACACACACACGCACGCACGCACACACACACACACGCACACACACGCACACACACACACACACACACACACGCACACGCACACGCACTCACACAAACGCACGCACGCACATGCACTCACGCACATATGCACGCATGCATACGCAGTTACGCACGCGGACAGTGCGGTAATGTCTCTAGAGCTGAGCTTCCAGCACATCCACATCAAATATAAAATATGATATTTAATATATGATGATACAACATATAAAACATGATGCATGTATGTGTATAATATATGCACAACAACATGGCAGCCTGTATTGTTTTGTTATTGTTTTTTTACAGCCATCAAACAGAGTCAGAGGTGTCCCCGTTCAGCCCCAAATAGCAGATCTACAAGCCCTACTACACAAATGATGCAACCCGTCCTGTGTACACAATTTTACAATCACAATTTAGGCATTCATCAGACGCTCATAATGCAGAGCGACTTACAGTGAAGCCACAACAACACATGGTAATACATCAAATATACCACAACTATAGGATATTTAAGTAAACTAGTAAGGACCTATAGAACATCCGTCTAACAGTAGAATAAATAAATAAAAACAGTACAGTAGTATATACAGTAGTGCATCGCGTGGATGCAGAGGTCGTTTGATTGCGTCCCTTATTAACTATAAACTGTGTTTGGATGCAAAATGCACCATATTTTAATCTCCGTGTATAATGAAACTATATGAGTATTATACACTCTGTAGAAGCTCGTTGTGAGTGGCTGTACTTATATGCACCCCCCCCCCCCCCCCTCCACCCCCCACCCCCCCTTAATATGGACCCCAGGGTCCATGTGGTCACGAAGAGAATGAGCAATGAATGTTCAGCTGTGTGTGTGTGTGTGTGTGTGTGTGTGTGTGTGTGTGTGTGTGTGTGTGTGTGTGTGTGTGCGCGTGTGTGTGTGTGTGTAATAGGCATCATTACGAGCTCCAATCAGTAAAAATAGCAATGTAGGTCAGTGTTTAGTCTACACACACACACACACACACACACACACACACACACACACACACACACACACACACACAGTATGGTCATAAACTTTTGATTACACGGTTCAGGGGCCTCGGGCTTGTTAATGGCACGGGGTCATACGTTTTTGAACCCCACACGCACGCACGCACACACCCACGCACGCACGCACGCACGCACGCACGCACGCACAGTTTGTGGGGGCCTCTCAGTGGGTGTCAAAGGGTTAAAGTCGTGCGGTGATGTCATCACACAGAGTGACAGCTCCAGGAAATCAACCCCCACCCCCTCCCCCCCCCCCCCCCCACCCCCTCCATGCAGAGCAGCTGCCGCCCTGCTGGCCAGAGCTGGAACTGCAGGACGTTCATGGAGGTGGACGGACGTTCATAGCCTACAGTTGTACTGCCTCTGAACCAATCGGAGCCAACAGTGATGCTTCCTCTGAACCAATCAGAGCCAACAGTGATGCTTCCTCTGAACCAATCGGAGCCAACAGTGATGCTTCCTCTGAACCAATCGGAGCCAACAGTGATGCTTACTCTGAACCAATCAGAGCCAACAGTGATGCTTCCTCTGAACCAATCGGAGCCAACAGTGATGCTTCCTCTGAACCAATCGGAGCCAACAGTGCTGCATGTCTTCGTCAGTGTATAGTATGTCAAACGCACATGATGTTATAGTTAATTTGAATAATTTCCAAAGTGATCAAATTATTGCAGCGAAGTGTGTCAAAAAAAAGAGTTAACCCATTCTGAACGGGAACCCATTTTGGTGTTATAGCATCATGCTATGCTTTAGCTATTGAAAAATAGCAGATCTACAAGCTCGTAGCGCGCCACTCGGTGGCTTGTAGGTCTGCTATTTTTGAAAAATCGAAGAGCGACTGTGACATTTTTTAAGAATCTGATCTCAGGTCAGAATGGGTTATAATCAGACCAGTGTGTGTCCAGTGGAAACCTTCGTATGAATCTGATCTCAGGTCAGAATGGGTTCATCAGACCAGTGTGTGTCCAGTGGAAACCATCGTATGAATCTGATCTCAGGTCAGAATGGGTTAGTGCAATTCCAAAGCCTCGAAGGAATGGCAGATTCAGCCACGATAATACCCCGTACACACGTACTGTACGTGTGGCTCAAAGAATACACTGTGGACGTCTCACAGACGTTTTACATTTTCTTACGTCATTCCACACACAGGGAGAAGGAACAGAAACAAGTCACATGCACTTGGTGTTAAAGGGACACTTCACCCTTTTTTGCAAAAGAATATATGTTAATGACGTTTAGAAGCTTTAGAACACATTCCTGGGGGTCTTTATGTGTGTAATATGTGGTTTTTGCTATTTTAGATTGTAGCAGTGAGCCCAGTGTCTCTGATGTCATGGACACTGGGCTCACTTCCTTCCTGGACTACAATTCCCATAATTATTTGGTGCACTGCTCCTCCTTGTGGATAGGGGGGAGAGCTGTCTTACTGAGACAACATGTAGTCCAGGAAGGAAGTGAGCCCAGTGTCCATGACATCAGAGACAACAGGCTCACTGCTACAATCTAGAATATCTAAAACCACATATTACACACATAAAGACCCCCAGGAAAGTGTTCTAAAGCTTCTAAACGTCATTAACATATATCTTTTTGCAAAAAGGGTGAAGTGTCCCTTTAATTAAACTGCATCGCTGGCTGGTGTCGATGTAGTTGTTTGTTCCGTAACTCTTAGTGTACAAAATGTAACAATAACGGGTCCATTTGTACACTCTCAGAGTTAAATTAACACAAGTAAGACGCGCAAACGCGGGAAGCGAACGCAGCTCGTACATATTTAAGTTAAGTTATTTTTAAGTTAAGTTTTTAACCTTAGCCATAACCATATAAGGAGTCCCCAAAGCAGCTATACGTCCAAATATGGAGTGTGTTGCATCAATCACAAACAAATCACTCAGCTCCATATATGGGCACAAAGGTGGGACACACAGACAGACACACACACACAGACAGACAGACATGATCTGCTAGGTCTAATAGTTAGTTACACTGGTCTGATTAACCCCATTAATTCCACGTGTGTGTGTGTGTGTGTGTGTGTGTGTGTGTGTGTGTGTGTGTGTGTGTGTGTGTGTGTGTGTGTGTGTGGTGTGGGTAATGGGGGGGGTCCCTGCTCCGTCTCTTTCTCAACTAAGGGGTCCTTGGCTTGCAAAACCTTGAAGACAGACCCCGGTTTGTTGTAGATTTTTCACCAACACACAGAAAACAGCACCAGACTCACTGATTCAACCTGTTCATGTGCTAGCGCTCCCCTCTGCTGGACGTTCTGTGTCATGACACTCTGACTGTCTGGACATCAAACGTGTTGCCTGGTGGGCTGTAATAATTAATATATATGTATTATGTATATTAATTAAATATAATACTTATCATATCATAATGATATTATCACTTTTGAGTTTAACGTCATCAGATGGGACTTTTCTGTGTGGATGTATGGGGCTGTCAATCAGATAGGACTTTTCTGTGTGGATGTATTTGGCTGTCAATCAGATATAGGACTGTTCTGTGTGGATGTATGGGGCTGTCAATCAGATATAGGACTGTTCTGTGTGGATGTATGGGGCTGTCAATCAGATAGGACTTTTCTGTTTGGATGTATGGGGCTGTCAATCAGATAGGACTTTTCTGTGTGGATGTATGGGCTGTCAATCAGATAGGACTTTTCTGTGTGGATGTATGGGGCTGTCAATCAGATAGGACTGTTCTGTGTGGATGTATGGGGCTGTCAATCAGATAGGACTTTTCTGTGTGGATGTATGGGGCTGTCAATCAGATAGGACTGTTCTGTGTGGATGTATGGGGCTGTCAATCAGATAGGACTTTTCTGTTTGGATGTATGGGGCTGTCAATCAGATAGGACTTTTCTGTGTGGATGTATGGGGCTGTCAATCAGATAGGACTGTTCTGTGTGGATGTATGGGGCTGTCAATCAGATAGGACTTTTCTGTTTGGATGTATTTGGCTGTCAATCAGATAGGACTTTTCTGTTTGGATGTATGGGGCTGTCAATCAGATAGGACTTTTCTGTTTGGATGTATTTGGCTGTCAATCAGATAGGACTTTTCTGTGTGGATGTATGGGGCTGTCAATCAGATAGGACTTTTCTGTGTGGATGTATGGGGCTGTCAATCAGATAGGACTGTTCTGTGTGGATGTATGGGGCTGTCAATCAGATAGGACTTTTCTGTGTGGATGTATGGGGCTGTCAATCAGATAGGACTGTTCTGTGTGGATGTATGGGGCTGTCAATCAGATAGGACTGTTCTGTTTGGATGTATTTGGCTGTCAATCAGATATAGGACTTTTCTGTGTGGATGTATGGGGCTGTCAATCAGATAGGACTTTTCTGTGTGGATGTATGGGGCTGTCAATCAGATAGGACTGTTCTGTGTGGATGTATGGGGCTGTCAATCAGATAGGACTGTTCTGTTTGGATGTATTTGGCTGTCAAGGCCAGAAAGTAGGTTTTTTTGCCACTTACTTCTGGGTACGATGATAATGTCACACGCAAATAACTCCATGTATGGGCATAACAGGGACACATACATAATAACTATTGGCTTCAGTCTAATGGTGGCTCTCCTACATAGACTTCTATTGGCTGCAGCACACCACAGCACAGCACAGCACAACACACACAGACATCTGCTAGGTCTCATAGTAAGCAGAACCTAGCAGATCATGTCTGTCTGTCTGTGTGTGTTGTTGTGTCAGATTCAACACACACACACACACACACACACACACACACACACACACACACACACACACACACACACACACACGTTTCATTGCCACCCAGTCATTGGGTCCCAAAATGACAGCAACAGTATACCATCATACACACCACACACAACACAAGCAGCAGCAGCTAAGAAGCAAAATAAAATATACATTTACTGTCGGGACAAAACCTCATAACTCCATTGGACCGTCAAAATGTCTGCTAAAGCAACTAACTCCACCACCTCTCATGGAAGTAATTGACAATATATATAAAGTCACAACACCAGCTTTGATGAGGCTGTTATTGCTTTGTTTTAAAAATATATATAAGGTTTTCTTAACCCATTTTGGGGCGGGAACCCCTTTTGGTGTTATAGCATCATGTTATGCTTTAGCTATTGAAAAATAGCAGATCTACAAGCTCGTAGCGCGCCACCGAGTGGCGCGCTACGAGCTTGTAGGTCTGCTATTTTTGAAAAAAATCAAAGAACGACTGACATAGAAACATAGCTTTTTCCGAAAACTGTCATTTTCAAACAGACATTTTTTTTTTAGAATCTGATCTCAGGTCAGAATGGGTTAATTTCCTGAACATTTTATATTTTTCATTTCCTGTAAAAATGAACATTTTGGAGTTATGCGGTTTCCTCCCGACAGCAGAGATATAATACATTTATATTATATAATATAATTATTCTACCGTGAGTTGTCTGGAGCCGATGGGGAAGGTCAGGCTGTGGAACCCATGGATGGAGAGATAGCGCCTCCTACAGTTCACGATGAAACCCTCCAGCGTGTGTGTCTCCACTCATCTCCATCCTCCAGACACCCTGTATCAGCCTCATTCTCCTGGCCTCCATCTTCTCACTAAGCCTTGGTGGGCCTACTGCACACAGCATTCTGGTGTAGATGGTCAGGGATTTAGGGCAGGCTCTCTAGGGTCCATTCTGGTGTAGATGGTCAGGGATTTAAGGCAGGCTCTCTAGGGTCCATTCTGGTGTAGATGGTCAGGGATTTAAGGCAGGCTCTCTAGGGTCCATTCTGGTGTAGATGGTCAGGGATGTAAGGCAGGCTCTCTAGGGTCCATTCTGGTGTAGATGGTCAGGGATTTAGGGCAGGCTCTCTAGGGTCCATTCTGGTGTAGATGGTCAGGGATTTAGGGCAGGCTCTCTAGGGTCCATTCTGGTGTAGATGGTCAGGGATGTAAGGCAGGCTCTATAGGGTCCATTCTGGTGTAGATGGTCAGGGATGTAAGGCAGGCTCTATAGGGTCCATTCTGGTGTAGATGGTCAGGGATTTAGGGCAGGCTTCTCTAGGGTCCATTCTGGTGTAGATGGTCAGGGATTTAAGGCAGGCTCTCTAGGGTCCATTCTGGTGTAGATGGTCAGGGATTTAAGGCAGGCTCTCTAGGGTCCAGCATTCACAGCATGTCACAGCAGGAGAACGGACTCAGGGCTGAGAAGAAGATGATCTTGGGGGCCTGGGGTCTTGGGGTCTTGGGGGCCTGGGGGTCTTGGGGTCTTGGGGGCCTGGGGGTCTTCACCCTGCCTGTGGAGCAGGTTGAGAGAGACACCATTAAGCATTGAGTGGAAGGAAGGAAGGAAGGAAGGAAGGTAGAAGGAAAGAAAGTGACCCGACCAAAAGACACACATACAGTGTTACAGTGTGAACAACCAATTGTTTGAGACCGCGGGCTGTGGTCAGATCGTAATTATGACAATGCATACATTTTCAAAGATTAGTGAAAAATCACACCTGTGTTAAGTGAGTGGTGCAACTAGGTGTGGGGGGTCCCCGGGGTGGTCCCCAAAAAAAGTTGAGAACCCCTGCTGTATGCTATACATATAGCACATTATATGATTGATTGATTGATTGATTGATTGAAAATTAATTATTGTATTCACAGTTTGTCGAATGGGCACATTTCAAATGAAAGTCACAAAGTCAACACTTTAAAACTGCCAAGGGGATAGATAAAACCATTGTTTTTTTACACCATGAAGGTCCTCCATTTTCTATTCATCAGGACATTTAAAGACGTACAAATATACACTAATATGAAATTAAAAGTTAATCATCATAATCATCATATATACACAGTATATGTATGGAAGAATTGTGGCGTTGGGGGGGACGAGGACGACACTATACTATTTTTTACATACACACACAGCCTAGTATGTATAGCCAGGTGTACACTACACATGACTGCCATGATGATTAGTATGTATAGCCAGGTGTACACTACACATGACTGCCATGATGATTAGTATGTATAGCCAGGTGTACACTACACATGACTGCCATGATGATTATCATGACAGTCATGACGTAACTGCACCCTGTTTTTGGCGCTCGCAGCATTTACAAGATTTCCGTATAAGATTTCAAATATGAAGTACTCACAATTTGTCCCACGGGTGTTTGCGAATGCAGTGAGCACTTACTATGAGACCTAGCAGATCATGTCTGTCTGTGTGTCCGTGTGTCACGCTTTTGTGCCCATAATGGAGCTGCTTTGGGGACTCCTTATATGGTTATGGCTGAGTCATGGTGACATGAGTGTGATGGCGTGGTCCAACTTGTGCCCATATATGGAGCTGCTTTGGGGACTCCTTATATGGTTATGGCTGAGTTAAAAACTTAACTTAAAAATAACTTAACTTAAATATGTACGAGCTGCGTTCGCTTCCCGCGTTGTAGCAGCACCAGCGATTAGAATTGCTGCATCCCGCGTTGTTTAATAAAAAGCATTTTTATCCGAGCGCCCCGGCTACTTTTTTCAAACGGGGTTCGTTTGGGAAATCGATCCACATTTGCACACCGGGAGCGCACTCGCCTATTAGTCTGTATTGGCAGGGCGGTCAGCGTGCCTATATCGAACACACCGAGTGCCACCCTCCTCCCGACCGATAGGGGGCGCGTAGTTGAAAGCCAATGGCAAAATAACAGCTCGGATAAAAATGCTTTTTATTAAACAACGCGGGATGCAGAAATTCTAATCGCTGGTGCTGCTACTAACTGACACCCGTGGGACAAATTGTGAGTACTTTATATTTGAAATGCGAATGTTTATATATTTTAATTCTTTGTAAATGTAGCGTTCGCCAAAAACAGGGTGCAGTTACTTCATGACTCTCGTATGAACACATATGATGTTAGTTTTTATATCAGATAAATAATACATTTTAGGAATGAAGCAGTGGGGGCTTTGGGCATGCCTGGACTAGCTGGGTATGGCTTGAAATAAAATTGAGAGATAGAAATATATAGATGTGGAATTATTGGTTCAATATCACTTTCAATTAAGCCCTAATTCATGGTAAACAATTAGGAATTACGTTTTTGGTAGCCGTGACACCCCGAAGAATTATGTGTCTTTATATTGGATCCCCCATGCAGCACACAGCCACAGCACTTCAAACACCTTTGTTCGTCTCTCTCTCTCTCTCTCTCTCTCTCACACACACACACACACTCTCACACACTGTGACACACACGCAAACACACGCACACACACACACACACACACACACACACACAGCGCGGGCGTACATTTAAATAATACGTTTAGCAGAGGAAAGCAGTGTAGGGGGCGCGCATATAATGCCACTTTTCTGCGTGAAAATGCACGAAAAAGCGCTTTTCCGTGCATTTTCACGCAGAAAAGTGGCTTTTATTAACTTTACCTCTCCACACGCGCGCATGAGCAAACTGACACAGGCAATTAACCAGGATAAGGCGACGATACTTTGATACAGGATAATGTATTAGGCCTTATAGTAGGCTAACAGAAATCTGTTTTGATTACAATTATTATTTTCCCCCTCCTGTCCGAGGGGAGGCCTCCCCCTCCTGTCCGAGGGGAGGCCCCCCCCCAGCACCATACTTCCCTCAGCCATGGAGGAAAGGTAGCAAAAAACTCACCTGCAGAATATTAGACAAACTGTCACACGTAGACCTCTACAGGTTGTGACTGATAGCACCAGTTTTCACTTCGTAACAACCCAGACTTCTGCACTCAACGTCCACGAGGTGTAAAAGTTACATTATACGTTGTTTATTTCACTCGTTTTACTAACAAACAACAAATAGTTCGTGTTTGTTTGTTTGTTTGCAGCAGGTGTCTGTGTGTGTGTCTGTGTGTGGAGGCGGAAGGGGGCGTGTCTACGGGAAGTAGCGCGCGCGTAGGGCAGTGCGGTTCCCAAAGTGGGGTCCGAGGACCCCCAGGGGTCCTTGGGGGAGTTCCAGGGGGTCCCCATGCTAAATGATAGTTTACTTTGGAACCAAATGGACCCTTATGGTTCTGTAACTGTACAAATGGACTCCATTTTGTTCCATTTGACATTGTACACTCTCAGAGTTAAATTAATATTGATTTTACAATAATATAAATTGGGGGTCCCAGAGATAAAACATGCCATTAAATGGGGGGTCCGTAGACTAATGCAGGTCAAACTGGGGGTCCTTGAAATTAAACGGGTTGAGAATCACTAGCCGTAAAAAAAAATCTTCTCTTATGGGGGTCCGCGGGCTAATTTAGTGTCAATTTTGGGGGGTCCTTGACATGTAAGCACGGACCACCATTTGATGCCATTTTTTAGATCTCAGACAGTCTTCGAATATTGTGTGTTGTTGTTGAATAAAGCTCCAAAGGGTCCATGTTTGTCTCTAAATGTTTTGATGAATTGAACAATGTGGACCCTGTTGTAAACAAGTGTAATGCTTAATTGCGTCGTCCACTCACAGTTATTAACAGTCTCTGTATTGAGCTTAGTTGAAATGTACTGTAATTCTGCAAACTGTTAATAAATATTTCAATCAATCAATCAATCAAAAAAGGACTCCAGTGCTGGATACCCCCCCCCCTTCTCCCCCCTACCTCGAGCTTGTAGATTTGCTATTTTTTGAAAAATCGTGAAAATGAAGGGAAAATGTACGTCATGATGTGCCTCGATCATTACGTCATATTGTCTCTTTATTGTTAAGGCGTTTAATGTTTGTTTTACATCACCATTACATCACCTGATCAACGTGAGTTAGACTTTCGTAATTAGTGCCCCTCGACTAAAAACTTTAATTTCGTTAATGTATCTGTAGACCTATATATAGGGGCAACATTTAATACAAAATAAATGCAAACAATAATACAGAGGTCATCATTTTTCATCACAGCCACCAGAGGGCGGACAAGACACACCACACTACACCTACAGACTACAACACCAGCGCGTTGCATCGTGGGACTGATCCAAGATGGCGGCCTCCTTGTGCCAGAAGAGCGCTGCTGTGTGCAGCAGAATGACAGCAACAACAACAACATTACAGAGGCTGCTGCTCCACCAGAGAAGCCTTTATTACACTCATCACCATCACAACAACAACAACAGTGTCAGGAGGAGGTGGTTCGGCAGCGGCGGCGACGCCATTAAGGGCGGAGGAGGGACGGAGGAGAAGGAGGCAGAAGATGGAGGAACAATAACCGTCACACCGTCTGCTCCTCCTCTCAGAAGCGGCTTCGCAGAGGCCTATGACCTGCACACTGACCTGAAGACTGAGCAGGTAGAGTAGAATATAATGACCTGCACACTGACCTGAAGACTGAACAGGTAGAATATAATGACCTGCACACTGACCTGAAGACTGAGCAGGTAGAGTAGAATATAATGACCTGCACACTGACCTGAAGACTGAGCAGGTAGAGTAGAATATAATGACCTGCACACTGACCTGAAGACTGAACAGGTAGAATATAATGACCTGCACACTGACCTGAAGACTGAACAGGTAGAATATAATGACCTGCACACTGACCTGAAGACTGAACAGGTAGAGTAGAATATAATGACCTGCACACTGACCTGAAGACTGAGCAGGTAGAGTAGAATATAATGACCTGCACACTGACCTGAAGACTGAACAGGTAGAATATAATGACCTGCACACTGACCTGAAGACTGAACAGGTAGAGTAGAATATAATGACCTGCACACTGACCTGAAGACTGAGCAGGTAGAGTAGAATATAATGACCTGCACACTGACCTGAAGACTGAACAGGTAGAGTATAGTAGAATATAATGACCTGCACACTGACCTGAAGACTGAACAGGTAGAATATAATGACCTGCACACTGACCTGAAGACTGAACAGGTAGAGTAGAATATAATGACCTGCACACTGACCTGAAGACTGAGCAGGTAGAGTAGAATATAATGACCTGCACACTGACCTGAAGACTGAACAGGTAGAGTATAGTAGAATATAATGACCTGCACACTGACCTGAAGACTGAACAGGTAGAATATAATGACCTGCACACTGACCTGAAGACTGAACAGGTAGAATATAATGACCTGCACACTGACCTGAAGACTGAGCAGGTAGAATAGAATATAATGACCTGCACACTGACCTGAAGACTGAACAGGTAGAATAGAATATAATGACCTGCACACTGACCTGAAGACTGAGCAGCAGGTATAGAGTTGGGCTGTACACATTAACAATCGCGATGGACGTTTTAAGTGTGTTTTTGGCATTGAACTAGCCTTGGATCAAGACTATCAGGTATATTCTTTCTGTCTGTCTAGTCTATATATAGTATATTTACCTATACCTACCATAGCTATGCACATGTCAACATCTATGATAGTCCTCTTGATCCAAGGCTAGAATTGATTTTTTTTTATTGATTTTTTTGCCATGTCAAATAACTTAAAATATACAAAGAAATTACAGACACGTTTAATAATGAAAGAAAGAAAGAAAAAAGCAGAATAGCTTACCAACAACACAAGCTTGTAGATCAGCTATTTTGGGGGAAATGTTTGGAAATGTGTTGTTAACATGTTTCCATCCTGGCAACGATTATGGATTAGCAGCAGCAGGAGCCTCAGAACCAGAGCGGTAGAGCGGGCAGCAGGACCGCTAGAAGCAGCTCCAGACCCGTCTCCTTCTCCGCCATGCTCCGCAGCTCTCCTCTCGTCCAGATGGGTCCAGCACAGGACAAGGTACAACACATTCTACACACATTCTTAAATCCGGCTAACATGTTTCTATATCAGTAGTGGTCCTCAACCTTTTTCTATTTGGACACCCCATTGTTCCAGCAGGGACCACCCCCAGAAGAAAACATTTGAGTTAAGACATTCGCTATGAAAGAATACAGTATATATATATATAACAAATATAGCAGATCTACGAGCTCGTATATCTGCTATTCTTCAACAGCTTAAGTATAAAAGAATGGTTAAACTTAAAATCGTTAAAAGCTAAGGTGACACAGATGCGTCCTCAGGTCTTAATTGTATAAATGTCTTCACTCATGTGGTCCTGGCTTAAGTTTATTAAGGGTTAACTAGTTTAATAACTAACTAATAACTAACCAGTTTAAATGTCTCCTTCCAGGTGGTCCTGGGTTAACTAGTCTAATAACTGACCAGTTTAAATGTCTCCTTCCAGCCGGTGGTCCTGGGTTAACTAGTTTAATAACTGACCAGTTTAAATGTCTCCTTCCAGCCGGTGGTCCTGGGTTAACTAGTCTAATAACTGACCAGTTTAAATGTCTCCTTCCAGCCGGTGGTCCTGGGTTAACTAGTTTAATAACTGACCAGTTTAAATGTCTCCTTCCAGCCGGTGGTCCTGGGTTAACTAGTCTAATAACTGACCAGTTTAAATGTCTCCTTCCAGCCGGTGGTCCTGGGTTAACTAGTCTAATAACTGACCAGTTTAAATGTCTCCTTCCAGCCGGTGGTCCTGGGTTAACTAGTTTAATAACTGACCAGTTTAAATGTCTCCTTCCAGGTGGTCCTGGGTCGTATCTTCAACGTGGTGGGGGACGACCTCTACGTGGACTTCGGGGGGAAGTTCCACTGCGTGCTTAAGCGTCCCGACAGCGATGAGGCTCAGCGCTACCAGAGAGGAGCCAGGGTCCGCCTGAGGCTCAGCGACCTGGAGCTCACCTCCAGGTTCCTGGGGGCCTCCACGGACACCACCCTGCTGGAGGCCGAGGGGTCCCTGCTGGGGCTGCTGGAGTCGCGGGGGGGGGACGGGTCCCAGAACAAGACCCCCAAAGAGACTCCCCAGAACTGAGTTAGTCCGACTGCTGGATCTGCTATTTTTGAAAAATCGTGAAAATGAAGGGAAAATGTACGTCATAATGTCTCTTTATTGTTAAGGCGTTTAATGTTGGCACCGTTTGTTTTACATCACCTGATCAACGCGAGTTAGACTTTCATATATTAGCGCCCCTCACTTCACACGGGTGTGATTTTATGTGTTTGTTTATTCAGCTTCTATAAGCATGATCACTCAAATGTTTAAACATCTTTTATTTTGCCGATTACGACGCAGAAGTCCAAATGTTCCGGATCAAAGATGTGCATTAACTATCTATCTAAATAAACTTATGATGAAAAGCAAAGCTATGTTTTATCTCTCAGGAATGTCAGTGTGAGACAGCAGACAGTCTATAACGTTGTTTTCCCAATCTGTCTCAGTGTGAAACTCTATCAGAGTTACAGACCTGTAAGGGTCCATTTGGTTCCATTTGTACACTCAGAGTTACAGACCTGTAAGGGTCCATTTGGTTCCATTTGTACACTCAGGGTTACAGACCTGTAAGGGTCCATTTGGTTCCATTTGTACACTCAGAGTTACAGACCTGTAAGGGTCCATTTGGTTCCATTTGTACACTCAGGGTTACAGACCTGTAAGGGTCCATTTGGTTCCATTTGTACACTCAGAGTTACAGACCTGTAAGGGTCCATTTGTACACTCCCAGGGTTCACGTTGTGATCCAGTAAACATTGTGATTCTAGCCCAGATCCAAATATGACAAACTGTATAGAAATAATGTGTATTGATATGAAAGTTGAACAGTTGGCATCAACGTTAAAACAATAAATGCTGTGTAATTTATATATAATGGTGTGTTGTGAATGTGATTATATTATATCTACAGTGTTACTGTTTATATTATAGACTAAAACTAAATATATATGTCAATTATTAATTTGATTAACTTGGAATGGAGCCAGCTTAGGTGGTCCTAGCTTAGGTGTTCGCCTCCCGAGGGTGACCTCCTTAGGGACGTCCTCGTCTACATATGATGTAAATTCTCCATTCATTGTTAAGGGGAATTGTGTAAATGGTGCATTTATATAGCGCAGATATTGCATTACACTCACACACACATTCATACACCGGTGGCGGAGGAAACCAACAACCAGCACATCGTGAGCAATCAGGGGTTCAGTGTCTTGCTCAAGGACACTTCGACACTAACTCTGGGGGAGCCCGGGTTCGAACTGGCAACCTTGCGGTTTCCATCCAGCCACTCTACCCCTGAGCCACCGTCACTATTTTGTGTATGACTAAAATAGCCGATTTGCATATGATGTAAATTCTCCATCTACTGTACACTGATAGCTGAATATAGGAGGGGCTAGCGCCTCCCAACAATATTGTGGAAATAGACCTACAAGATCACTGCGTCACAACAGTTTGTCGGAATGATTTTGCACTTTACAGTATATCCTTGTGTCAGTAAGAGTCTGACTAAATGATACTCGGATTATTGGAGTTAAATGATTACTCCGATAGTGATAACGTATTCTCGTGTTAATAAAGTGCACTATTAATTCAGCTTATTTTGGCATTTGTTTTGCCGTCTTATGGGATTAAAATAAATAAAACAGTGCAACTTGCAGTGACTTGGTGGTCGGTAGTGCTGTCGCCTCAAAGCTAGAAGGTCCTGTGTTCGATTCCCGCTGGAGACGCTGTGGGCATGTTCTCTCCTCTGCGTCATCAGTGCCCATACCCTGGGTAGGGTAAGGGTTGGCATGCTCTCCGTGTCCCCTAGGGTAGGTAGTGGTACCCTCACATGTTCTCTCCTCTGCGTCATCAGTGCCCCATACCCTGGGTGGGGTTGGCATGTTCTCCCCGTGTCCCCTAGGGTAGGTACCCTCACAAAAAACATGCAGTAATCCTGGTCTCTAAACTGCCTCCCCCTGGCCAGCCGGGGCGCCTGATGGAGGGGAAAGGAACTGGTTGGAATAACGTGTTCCTTCCACGCGCTACGACGTCCAACCAGGGAAACTCCCCCTGTCAGGTCATAAGCAGCAGCTTGCACTCCTCATGCATGGAAGGAAGCAGGAGGTCAGTCCGTTGCTCTCCCCAGGTTGGCAGAGGGAGTGTAGCGCCCAGGATTACATTAGAATATTGACACTGGGTGAAAAGAATGGGCTACAAAAATCATGGGATAAAAATTATGAAGTAAAAGAAAATAACTAGGGTTATCTAAACATTTTTACCTTCAGGACACTGCTGTAAACTTTACTTCTACTTGAGTAAATATACTTTCCTGCCACCGACAATCATTCAACTTTAGCTTAAAAGGATCCCTGGCTAATAAACCTCATATGCCGTAATGAATTATAATTACCCTGAATCGCTAAGACTATAAATGAAAAACACCTGAAATAGAGCACAGAAGTCTGGCGTCACTTCCAGTAGAGGGCGTCAGTCCCCAGGTTCACCAGTAGAGGGCGTCAGTCCCCAGGTTCACCAGTAGAGGGCGTCAGTCCCCAGGTTCACCAGTAGAGGGCGTCAGTCCCCAGGTTCACCAGTAGAGGGCGTCAGTCCCCAGGTTCACCAGTAGAGGGCGTCAGTCCCCAGGTTCACCAGTAGAGGGCGTCAGTCCCCAGGTTCACCAGTAGAGGGCGTCAGTCCCCAGGTTCACCAGTAGAGGGCGTCAGTCCCCAGGTTCACCAGTAGAGGGCGTCAGTCCCCAGGTTCACCAGTAGAGGGCGTCAGTCCCCAGGTTCACCAGTAGAGGGCGTCAGTCCCCAGGTTCACCAGTAGAGGGCGTCAGTCCCCAGGTTCACCAGTAGAGGGCGTCAGTCCCCAGGTTCACCAGTAGAGGGCGCCAGTCCCCAGGTTCACCAGTAGAGGGCGTCAGTCCCCAGGTTCACCAGTAGAGGGCGTCAGTCCCCAGGTTCACCAGTAGAGGGCGTCAGTCCCCAGGTTCACCAGTAGAGGGCGTCAGTCCCCAGGTTCACCAGTAGAGGGCGTCAGTCCCCAGGTTCACCAGTAGAGGGCGTCAGTCCCCAGGTTCACCAGTAGAGGGCGTCAGTCCCCAGGTTCACCAGTAGAGGGCGTCAGTCCCCAGGTTCACCAGTAGAGGGCGTCAGTCCCCAGGTTCACCAGTAGAGGGCGTCAGTCCCCAGGTTCACCAGTAGAGGGCGTCAGTCCCCAGGTTCACCAGTAGAGGGCGTCAGTCCCCAGGTTCACCAGTAGAGGGCGTCAGTCCCCAGGTTCACCAGTAGAGGGCGTCAGTCCCCAGGTTCACCAGTAGAGGGCGTCAGTCCCCAGGTTCACCAGTAGAGGGCGTCAGTCCCCAGGTTCACCAGTAGAGGGCGTCAGTCCCCAGGTTCACCAGTAGAGGGCGTCAGTCCCCAGGTTCACCAGTAGAGGGCGTCAGTCCCCAGGTTCACCAGTAGAGGGCGTCAGTCCCCAGGTTCACCAGTAGAGGGCGTCAGTCCCCAGGTTCACCAGTAGAGGGCGTCAGTCCCCAGGTTCACCAGTAGAGGGCGTCAGTCCCCAGGTTCACCAGTAGAGGGCGTCAGTCCCCAGGTTCACCAGTAGAGGGCGTCAGTCCCCAGGTTCACCAGTAGAGGGCGTCAGTCCCCAGGTTCACCAGTAGAGGGCGTCAGTCCCCAGGTTCACCAGTAGAGGGCGTCAGTCCCCAGGTTCACCAGTAGAGGGCGTCAGTCCCCAGGTTCACCAGTAGAGGGCGTCAGTCCCCAGGTTCACCAGTAGAGGGCGTCAGTCCCCAGGTTCACCAGTAGAGGGCGTCAGTCCCCAGGTTCACCAGTAGAGGGCGTCAGTCCCCAGGTTCACCAGTAGAGGGCGCCAGTCCCCAGGTTCACCAGTAGAGGGCGTCAGTCCCCAGGTTCACCAGTAGAGGGCGTCAGTCCCCAGGTTCACCAGTAGAGGGCGTCAGTCCCCAGGTTCACCAGTAGAGGGCGTCAGTCCCCAGGTTCACCAGTAGAGGGCGTCAGTCCCCAGGTTCACCAGTAGAGGGCGTCAGTCCCCAGGTTCACCAGTAGAGGGCGTCAGTCCCCAGGTTCACCAGTAGAGGGCGTCAGTCCCCAGGTTCACCAGTAGAGGGCGTCAGTCCCCAGGTTCACCAGTAGAGGGCGTCAGTCCCCAGGTTCACCAGTAGAGGGCGTCAGTCCCCAGGTTCACCAGTAGAGGGCGTCAGTCCCCAGGTTCACCAGTAGAGGGCGTCAGTCCCCAGGTTCACCAGTAGAGGGCGTCAGTCCCCAGGTTCACCAGTAGAGGGCGTCAGTCCCCAGGTTCACCAGTAGAGGGCGTCAGTCCCCAGGTTCACCAGTAGAGGGCGTCAGTCCCCAGGTTCACCAGTAGAGGGCGTCAGTCCCCAGGTTCACCAGTAGAGGGCGTCAGTCCCCAGGTTCACCAGTAGAGGGCGTCAGTCCCCAGGTTCACCAGTAGAGGGCGTCAGTCCCCAGGTTCACCAGTAGAGGGCGTCAGTCCCCAGGTTCACCAGTAGAGGGCGTCAGTCCCCAGGTTCACCAGTAGAGGGCGTCAGTCCCCAGGTTCACCAGTAGAGGGCGTCAGTCCCCAGGTTCACCAGTAGAGGGCGTCAGTCCCCAGGTTCACCAGTAGAGGGCGTCAGTCCCCAGGTTCACCAGTAGAGGGCGTCAGTCCCCAGGTTCACCAGTAGAGGGCGTCAGTCCCCAGGTTCACCAGTAGAGGGCGTCAGTCCCCAGGTTCACCAGTAGAGGGCGTCAGTCCCCAGGTTCACCAGTAGAGGGCGTCAGTCCCCAGGTTCACCAGTAGAGGGCGTCAGTCCCCAGGTTCACCAGTAGAGGGCGTCAGTCCCCAGGTTCACCAGTAGAGGGCGTCAGTCCCCAGGTTCACCAGTAGAGGGCGTCAGTCCCCAGGTTCACCAGTAGAGGGCGTCAGTCCCCAGGTTCACCAGTAGAGGGTGTCAGTCCCCAGGTTCACCAGTAGAGGGCGCCAGTCCCCAGGTTCACCAGTAGAGGGCGTCAGTCCCCAGGTTCACCAGTAGAGGGCGTCAGTCCCCAGGTTCACCAGTAGAGGGCGTCAGTCCCCAGGTTCACCAGTAGAGGGCGTCAGTCCCCAGGTTCACCAGTAGAGGGCGTCAGTCCCCAGGTTCACCAGTAGAGGGCGTCAGTCCCCAGGTTCACCAGTAGAGGGCGTCAGTCCCCAGGTTCACCAGTAGAGGGCGTCAGTCCCCAGGTTCACCAGTAGAGGGCGTCAGTCCCCAGGTTCACCAGTAGAGGGCGTCAGTCCCCAGGTTCACCAGTAGAGGGCGTCAGTCCCCAGGTTCACCAGTAGAGGGCGTCAGTCCCCAGGTTCATGTATTTGTTTAGTTGCATTGAAATCCCCATTGAGGCGATTTTAGATCGCCTCATATAACAACTGTGTTTGAAAAATAAACATGTCACCCCGGCCGCTTCACTCATATGGATATGAAGAATCAACTGACTGAGAGAAAACGCTAATGTTACTGCTGCTGAATTAGTTATATTTTCTCTAGAAGCAGACTGTATCATATATGAGTTACTGACTGTTGCAAACGATACAGAGACACCTCCCTGACAATAACGCTGAGACAGCTTGTTTATTTTTGGACCACAACGCTTATAGTAGACGATATTAAGATCACCCCATGTTATTCTCCATAGAGGAATTACTTCCGCGAACCAGGGGAATCGTCAGGATGAGCGAGTTACGTCAGGACTTCGGTGCTCTATATTGTATTTATTTTAGAAATAGGAGAGTATTAGATTAATAATACTAAGTTCAATTTTAGTTAACGGTAGCGAACAAATCTTCCATGATCTCCTCTATGGTCAACCGTCACCAAATGAAAACAAATACACTATAGTGGCCGTCTTGCTTTTATTTATTTTTACAAACGAGTACAAATAAGTCACGCACTGTAGGAGCATCATTCCATTGTGTTTGGCAAGTATGGCAACTGAAATGAAATGCGAGCGCACGCGCGCGTGCGCGCGTGTGTGTGTGTGTGCGTGTGTGTAACAGTTTGATTGACAGTTTGACACAGATTTACAGTACGTGTGCGTGCACGCACGTCACGTGCACACGCAGTGGAGGGAATTTAAATTCACAGCATTGAGGGACATATTATCTGAATCCACATTGAGTTACGCAACAGCATCACATCATAGGCTACAGTAGTGGGCATACAGTAGGTGTCAGTTGTAATGTTTTTTTAATGCCATATTAGCTCAGAGACGGGCACATAGACTTCAGCCCCTGCCCCTTTTACCCCGTCTGTAAAACAACTGCCCTTTTCCAGAAGACCTCGTCAGCTTGTAATATCTTTTTTGATATTAATCAGTTATTAATGCCCGTTAAAGCTCGTCAGTTATAGGTACAAGATGACAAGTGTGCAAAGCGCACATGTCGTGTAGATCGACTATTTTTAGAAAACATTTTTGAAAGTGAAAGTGGTTCATTAAGCGTGTCTGTCTGTGGGTTTAATATAAATACTGCAACCAAGAATATCCGATCTACAAGCTCACTGGAAGTCTCAAATCCTTGTATACGAACGAGACACTTGTGACTCAATCAATCACTACACATTGGATCCATATTGGAAGTTGGAACACAGGTTTTTGTTAAATAAAGAAGTAACAGTTTTGGACATAATTGTGAGGTTAACTTTCCACCCGACAGAACAGTGCCACTAACACAACCAGTGTGAAACATTGATTCAGTGCAAATAGTTCAGTAAAGAAGTTTATACTTCTGATGATCATGCAAGTAGTCTTTGAACACCTGGGATCTACCCTTAGAGTATATATACACTAAGTATATATACTCTAAGGATCTACCCCGTTGAAATGCCATTAAAGGTAACTCTGGAGCGTACAATGTGTGACCAGATTTGACTGAGAGCCTGCCATCGCACAAATTCCAGCTTTTCACCACGAGAGGAGAACAACTTTTTTTTCCTTCCCAAAATGAGTTAATAGCACAGGCAGACTCTTCACATACTAGAGCATGTCTGAAATAAGTGTCAGAGCTGAAATGGACATGTAAATATGAAATAAATCCTTAAACATGTACTGTAGCTAGGTGTAATATTAGAGACCACAGAAGACATGTAAATATGAAATAAATGCTTAAACATGTAGCTAGGTGTAATGTTAGAGACCACAGAAAGTGAACCTTTCCAAGCCTGTTTTCTCAACTCACTGTTTCTCTGCAAGACATTTACTCTATAAGCCATATCTCCAAAACTGGTGGGTCAAACTGAACAACCAATATGTCAATTTGAAGCTATGATTACCTGCTTTCACATGACATGAAAAAACAAAAACATCTAAAATCCAATGGCAGTCCCTCAGTCAGATTTGGTCACATATGTTCACCTCTCATTCTTTCACTCTTCTTTCTCCTTGTTCGTCTTCTATCTTTTCTTCGCTCTCTGCTTTCTCTTCTCACTTTCTCACTTGTTTTCTTCTTTTTCTTTCACTCGTTATTTCCTATTTTTCTTGTCCTTTCCTTCTATCCTCTTTTGTTCTTTTCTTTTCTGCTCCTTCTATAACGTCTGTTTCTTTCTTTCTTTCTTTCTTTCTTTCTTTCTGCTTTTCTCCTCGTCATGTACCAAAGTGGTTCTCAGACAGTGTGGGGTTAGGGGTCCCGTGGGGGTCATGTACCAAAGTGGTTCTCAGACAGTGTGGGGTTAGGGGTCCCCTGGGGGTCCTTGAGGGATTTCCAAAGGGTTCCCAGCAGTACATGATTGGTTCGGTTTAGGAACCGAGTGGATCCGTAAGAGTCCATTTGTCTAAACCAGGGGTGCCTAAAATGACCTGGCCCTGAAAATATAACATTTTAATTTATATAAAAAGAAAAAAAATGTTTTGGCATCTACCACTTGAATTAGTGACTTGATTGGTTGGGGGGGGGGGGGGTAGATCCAGCGTGATTGAATATGAGAGTGGCGACACTAGCGTTGACTCCCATTGTAACAATGGAATGAGGAAGTGCTCATTCTATCTCAATAGGATAGTTCCAATGTTTGGAACTATAGCCCATAGCACCCTGCTTTGTCTCAATGGGATAGTTCCAATGTGTGGAACTATAGCCCATAGGCACCCCGCTTTGTCTCAATGGGGTAGTTCCAATGTGTGGAACTATAGCCCATAGGCACCATAGGAACTAGCCGGTCACTTTTAAAGTACTTCTCGAGTCAAAAAGGTGTGGGCACTCCTGGTCTAAAACACTCATATAATCATAGTTGAATTAACAATTTAACACTGAGGATTTTACAGTGGCGTCCCGGAGTTGATACATTTTAAATTAGAAAAAAAAAACAACGATTTATAAATATGATATTTGACGTCGTCTCACATGCAGCGCTAGTTCATCCACAACGTCCTCGACCCCCTGCCTCCTCCTCTCCTCCTCCTCCTCCTCCTCCTCCTCCTCCTCTGCCCTCTAGCGCCATCCTGTGGTGGTGTTGGGCGGTGAAGCGGTACAGCATCGCGGCGGCGTCCTGGAACCCGCCGGCAGCGCCCGCGCTCTGCCGCTGCTCTCCTCCCGTCAGGGGAAGCAACACTCCCCCCTGCTGGAGCCGGGCGGCGTAGCGCCGCGCCGCGCCCCGGTCCGCGCACACGCCCCGCCCCAAGAGCCAGCCAATCAGATCGCTGGCCCGGAAGAAGAACGCACCGCCGCTGTCGACCGGATCCGACCGGCGGTGGATTTGACCTCCGGGGGGCGCTCTCGGTTCATCCGGGGGTTTGGGAACTGGGTTTTTTCGCGCGTCGACGAGGGGTGTGGGGTGAGGGTGAAGTTGGGGGTGGTGGGGACGGGTGTTATTATTATTTTTAGGCTCCTCCTCCTGCTCCTCCTCCTCCTGCTTGGCTCCGCCTCCTCCTCCCGCCGCTCTGAGGCACCTGTAGTTTCATTGGTTCAGAGGAGCGATTCACCACCGGGTGGCGCACTGACGCTCTCCCCTGAACCACTGGGCGAGAGAGAGAGAGAGAGAGAGAGAGAGGAACAGGTAGAACGGATATCGAGGATCCGAGGAATTGCCCAAGGGAAGGACACAAGGAAGGAAGGGAAGAAGAGAAGGAAACAAGGAAGGAAGGGAAGAGGAAGCAGAAGAGAAGGAAACAAGGGAAGGATGGGAGCAAGAGGAGGAAAGGCCAAAACGTGTTTAAAGTAAAGAGAAAAATGTAAAAATGCACCCAGAAAAAAAAATGTCCAGAAAAGTCCTCCCAAAAAGCGGATTTTTCTTCTTCCAGTGAAGACTCGAGGTTAACAGTGACACCCAGTGGTGGAGGAGGAGGAGGAAGCATACAAGATCTGAACATTTTCTTTGTGTTTGGTGCATTATTTCTGTTTTCTGTTATCTCTGGCTTTTCAGAGTAAAATCTCATCTGGTCGGCACTCTAGCGCCTTTATTCCAAAGGTTAGGGGACCCCCAGGGGGTCCTTGAGGGAGCTCCAAAGGTTAGGGGACCCCCTGGGACTTATCCACGGCTCATCAAGTAACGCTTCGCTTTTCACGGTTACAAAATGTTATGCTATAATCACATCTTTGATGTATTTACAAAATGAAATAGCTTAAATATTGATATGGAATATAACCCCCACACACACAAACACACACACACACACACTCACGCGCGTGCGTGTACACACCTGCGTGTGTGTACTATGTCTTGTACACACTGGTCCTTGTGGTAGCGCACAAACTGCGTGCACGTGAGTCGGACCTCCTCTGGCGCCGCGGTGGGACTCCGCCCATCCTCACTGTCCCTGCCACGCCCCCACAAACCCTGCAACCTGATTGGACCAGGACGCGGAGGTGACAGACAGACAGACAGACAGACAGAGTATGAGAGACACGTTTTAGTTCGTAGTTAATATGGCATACGATTAGTCTCGCGTGGCCACACTGTTGCCTCACGCAATTTTCAAATCTGATCATGAGTAAAATATAAATGCTTCCGTCATACACTCTGGAGCAACGGAAGCTCTGATCATGAGTCAAATATAAATGCTTCTGTCATACAGTCTGGAGCAACGGAAGCTCTGATCATGAGTCAAATATAAATGCTTCCGTCGTACAGTCTGGAGCAACGGAAGCTCTGATCATGAGTCAAATATAAATGCTTCCGTCGTACAGTCTGGAGCAACGGAAGCTCTGATCATGAGTCAAATATAAATGCTTCCGTCGTACAGTCTGGAGCAACGGAAGCTCTGATCATGAGTCAAATATAAATGCTTCCGTCGTACAGTCTGGAGCAACGGAAGCTCTGATCATGAGTCAAATATAAATGCTTCTGTCATACAGTCTGGAGCAACGGAAGCTCTGATCATGAGTCAAATATAAATGCTTCCGTCGTACAGTCTGGAGCAACGGAAGCTCTGATCATGAGTCAAATATAAATGCTTCCGTCATACAGTCTGGAGCAACGGAAGCTCTGATCATGAGTAAAATATAAATGCTTCCGTCATACACTCTGGAGCAACGGAAGCTCTGATCATGAGTCAAATATAAATGCTTCTGTCATACAGTCTGGAGCAACGGAAGCTCTGATCATGAGTCAAATATAAATGCTTCCGTCGTACAGTCTGGAGCAACGGAAGCTCTGATCATGAGTAAAATATAAATGCCTCCGTCATACAGTCTGGAGCAACGGAAGCTCTGATCATGAGTCAAATATAAATGCTTCCGTCATACAGTCTGGAGCAACGGAAGCTCTGATCATGAGTCAAATATAAATGCTTCCGTCGTACAGTCTGGAGCAACGGAAGCTCTGATCATGAGTCAAATATAAATGCTTCCGTCGTACAGTCTGGAGCAACGGAAGCTCTGATCATGAGTCAAATATAAATGCTTCTGTCATACAGTCTGGAGCAACGGAAGCTCTGATCATGAGTCAAATATAAATGCTTCCGTCGTACAGTCTGGAGCAACGGAAGCTCTGATCATGAGTCAAATATAAATGCTTCCGTCATACAGTCTGGAGCAACGGAAGCTCTGATCATGAGTCAAATATAAATGCTTCCGTCGTACAGTCTGGAGCAACGGAAGCTCTGATCATGAGTCAAATATAAATGCTTCCGTCGTACAGTCTGGAGCAACGGAAGCTCTGATCATGAGTCAAATATAAATGCTTCTGTCATACAGTCTGGAGCAACGGAAGCTCTGATCATGAGTCAAATATAAATGCTTCCGTCGTACAGTCTGGAGCAACGGAAGCTCTGATCACGAGTAAAATATAAATGCTTCCGTTATACAGTCTGGAGCAACGGAAGCTCTGATCATGAGTAAAATATAAATGCTTCCGTCGTACAGTCTGGACTGGAGCAACTGAAGCTCTGATCATGAGTACAATATAAATGCTTCCGTCATACAGTCTGGAGCAACAGAAGCTCTGACCATGAGTAAAATATAAATGCTTCCGTCATACAGTCTGGAGCAACAGAAGCTCTGATCATGAGTAAAATATAAATGCTTCCGTCATACAGTCTGGAGCAACAGAAGCTCTGATCATGAGTAAAATATAAATGCTTCCGTCGTACAGTCTGGAGCAACGGAAGCTCTGATCACGAGTAAAATATAAATGCTTCCGCCGTACAGTCTGGAGCAACGGAAGCTCTGATCATGAGTAAAATATAAATGCTTCCGTCGTACAGTCTGGAGCAACGGAAGCTCTGATCATGAGTACAATATAAATGCTTCCGTCATACAGTCTGGAGAAACGGAAGCTCTGATCATGACTGTAAAGACTTTGTGTGACTGTAAAGTCACACAAATGTATCCTAATATGAATAGAAATCCCCTAAGCATATATATAGCTTGTTGCTTGCATAGCAGAAAAGGACATTTTTTAAATATAATTTCGTGAATGGAAATGGCAGCTTCCCACTCGGATTAGTAGTAGTTCCAGACTCTAAATAACATTCAGACATTGTGGAATAGTTGTCTAGCATACGATACGATATGATGCGATGAGATGCGGTACGGTGCGGTGCGGTACGGTACGGTGCGGTACGGTAGAATTCCAAACTGACCTCTTTTTGAAGGGCAGGATGATGAGGTGTCTGTCCAACCCGAAGATCCCAAACGAGATGAACCCCTGGACACCACACACACACACACACACACACACACACACACACACAATGCAATGACATGCATAAGATCTGGTCGTCTCCAGCTTAGTAAGAGGTTCAAAGTAAAGTTATTTAGGACGACCGTCGAGCCGATTCTCCTCTATGGCTCCGAGACATGGACACTTTCAAAGAAACGGTTGGATGGCACTTGTCTTACACCCGCCTTGAGAGCGCAAAGTCGGAAGAGCCACCCGTCGACAAATCTAATGACTTGGCAACCCTGAATGACTTATTCCATAGTCCCACTGCCATGTCCAGGATGAGTGCTCACGGGTAGCGAGGAAGCCTGTGAGCAATGCTTTAGGCTTAGGGCATGCACGCACGCACGCACGCACGAACCCACCCACGCACGCACACACGCACACACTCACACACGCACTTACCTGTCCGTAGTTGGCCACGGCGCAGAAGAACTGCAGTTCTAGATACAGTCTGCCTGGATCTCTGTTGAGCAGCCACCAGAAACAGCTGGATATGTTCTATAGACACACAGACACCATAAACAACTGAATACAGACAGACAGACAGACCTATAGATAGATGTCTAACACCTCATCTGCACAGGCAAGGACTGAGCGTAAAAAGAACTGTCCTGATATGGAGCATCGGCCATTGCGTTGTGACGTAGCCTGAACAAATCAAATGACCAAATGAAGGTGAAACGTCGTTTCAAATAGAGGCTCTGGGAGGGAATACAGGAGGAGGGGTGGACGACGTCGCTGCACAGCACGTTGAAAACAACGTATTCTAATGAGACTTCATTTTCGTGTTTTCGTGACACCGCACGCAAATGCAGCATCACAGTGGTTTGAACTATATAGACAGCAGTGAACTACAGTCTTTTCACATTTAAAATGGCATTTATAAAAGGTAACTGAGCATAAATGCTTAGAATGCATCCCAGTGCTTCTCAATAAAGGGTCCGTGGACCTCCCGGGGGCCCTTGGGGGATTTCCAGGGGGTCCCCAGTAAACGTAGGTAATGCAGCATCACAGTGGTTTGAAGTATATAGACAGTCTTTTCACATTGAAAATGACATTTATAAAAGCTAACTGAGCATAAACACACACACACACACACACACACACACACACACACACACACACACACACACACACACACACTGACACTGACCGCCAGCAGACTGATGATGAGCAGCAGACAGAGCAGGACGTGTCTGACCGTCTGTCTGTCGTCCGTCGGGGGGTCATCGGGGGGGTGCGCCCCCCCGGGCGGGGGCAGGTTCAGAGGCTCTTCTGGGGTGGCGGAGCTCTGGGGTGGCGCCCCGCTGTGGCCTGGAGGAGAAACACACACACACACACACACACACGTCAGCAGACGGAGACGGCGCTTAAACACATGTTTATGCTGCCGGCTTTAAGCTCTTTGCTGTCGTTTTATTGTCTTGACGTTATTCAGCTTTTTGTTTGTTTTAGATGATAGTTTAAGTCTTTTCTTGTTTTTATTCTTTTTGCGCTGCATTTCTATGTCATGAAAGCTATATAAATACACTTTATTGTGTGTGTGTGTGTGTGTGTGTGTGTGTGTGTGACCTGTATTGTGTGTGTGGTTCCGTTGCGTGCTGGCGATCATGTCGGGTAAGGCCTGGAGCGGAGAGCAGCTAAGGGGGTCTGCAAAAAGACACACACACACACACACACGCACACGCACACGCACACACACACACACACACACACACACACACACACACACACACACACACAATGAAAAAACCCTAAAAATGACGAGATATCTCGTCGATGGCAGCGAATGTGTTTTATGGGTTTACCTGCGTTGTAGCCGCCGTCGTCCGTCAGTGCCGGGCTGACCAGGTACTGCTGCTGCTGGTAGTCCTCCTGGCCACCGGGGGTCCTCGGCTCGTCCGCGGTGCACAGGACGGAGGCTCTGTCCAGGGCCTCGTAGGTGCTCTGCTCCCTGCTTCCCTGGCTCAGACCCATCAGAGACACGCCGCCTAGCACCAGGCTAAAGGCTAGCACCACGGCCGTGGTTATTATCTACCATGGGGAACACACAACACGGTGTTAGCACCAGGCTAAACGCTAGCACCATTAGCATCAGGCTAAACGCTAGCACCATTAGCACCAGGCTAAACGCTAGCACCATTAGCATCAGGCTAAACGCTAGCACCATTAGCATCAGGCTAAACGCTAGCACCATTAGCATCAGGCTAAACGCTAGCACCATTAGCACCATGCTAAACGTTAGCACCATTAGCATCAGGCTAAACGCTAGCACCATTAGCATCAGGCTAAACGCTAGCACCATTAGCATCAGGCTAAACGCTAGCACCATTAGCATCAGGCTAAACGCTAGCACCATTAGCATCAGGCTAAACGCTAGCACCATTAGCATCAGGCTAAACGCTAGCACCATTAGCATCAGGCTAAACGCTAGCACCATTAGCATCAGGCTAAACGCTAGACAACAGGGGGCGCCGTTTCTAACCTGAGCTCTGCCGTAGAAGAAGGCGGAGTCGATGGTGTCAGTTCTGACGCCTGCGATCATCAGACAGCCCACCATCAGGAACGGAACTCTGTGCACGCACGCACGCACACACACACACACACACACGCACACACACGCACGCAAGTACACACACACACACACACACACACGCACGCACGCACACACACACACACACACGCAAGTACACACACACACACACACACACACACACACAGTGTCAATATTTAGATATCTATATTCATTCGGTTTAGTTTTATTTAAATTGCATATCTGTGCAGTCTGTGTCCCCTTTATGCCCATATACGGAGTTCTTTGTCAGCCATGCCCGAATATGGAGTCTATGTAAATGTTAGAACATCATTGTGGAGATATAGGGGTGATCAGGTCCAGAGCCCGGGCAGAGGACTTTGTGCTGGTTCTGGACAACCGGCTATCCGACGAACTCCACACGTGTGTGTCGAATTTGAAGTCGGTGGGGTGAACGCTTCTGGAGTCACGTGGATTACAGACGTACGTACACACACAGACAGACATGGTGCATTTATAGTTAGATTATAGAGATGAAGGGGAACTGGACAGTGTTACATTATGAAACTCTACTGTTAAGAAGGGGGTTTTCTGCCCAACAGCAAAACCATGTTACTTTATTCGGTTAAGTACGCCCAGCCCAACATGATATTACTATGTGTAGGTTACGTACCTCCAGCCATGATGTTATACTGTGTAGCTAACGTAGGTTACGTACCTCCAGCCATGATGTTATACTGTGTAGCTAACGTAGGTACGTACCCCCAGCCCAGCATGATGTTATACTGTGTAGCTAATGTAGGTTACGTAGGTTACGTACCCCCAGCCCAGCATGGTGTTATACTGTGTAGCTAACGTAGGTCACGTAGGTCACGTACCCCCAGCCCAGCACCATGAAGACCCCCGGTCTGAGCCTCAGCAGGTCATCTCTGTTGGTCAGGGCCAGACACAGAGGGATCAAACCTGTGGACACACAGAGGTCAGAGGTCAAGGCCAGTCAGTGTTATTTTGCATGGCCGTGTTGTGGAACACATACAATTTACAATGTAGGCATTTAGCAGACGCTCTTAATCCAGAGCGACTTACATTAAGCAAGAACAAAAGCATGGGAATACATCACATAAAAGCATTTATCATGAAACATGCGTAGGCTAAGAAAGTAACAGTGGAATATCTATATAATGAAACTATACATATAAACTACTATGCTATACATATGTACTATGGCTTGCTATGACTATATACAATGCAATTATAGTGCTGTCTACATAACATGCTATAAGTCTGTATCAAATGCTATCCAAGTCTACAGAAATGCTATCTAAGGGGGTGGGGTAAGTGCTATGGGCCATGATGGAGTCTGAAAAGGTGGGCTTTCAGACTACGGCGGAAGATTGGGAGTGATGCTGCAGTTCTGACTGTGATGGGAAGTGCATTCCACAGTTTTGGAGCCAGAAGGGAGAAGAGTTTGGGACGTGTAAACAGAGAGAGTTACATTTTGGTGTCAGCATCATGTTATGCTTTAGCTATTGAAAAATAGCAGATCTACAAGCTCATAGTGCGCCACCGAGTGGCGCGCTACGAGCTTGTAGGTCTGCTATTTTTGAAAAATCGAAGAGCGACTGACATTTTTAGAATCTGATCTCAGGTCAGAATGGGTTAATCAGACCAGTGTGTGTCCAGTGGAAACCTCGTATGAATCTGATCTCAGGTCAGAATGGGTTAAGAAAGAACAACATGACACAGAGACGGTGACTGCTTCATTAAGTTAAAGGGGGTGTCAGTGATTTCAGTCAAAAACCCTTAGGTTTCGTTTTTGCCTTGGGACACAAGCTTTCATCCAATCAGGATAGAGGAAAAAAAACGAAACCTAAGGTTTTTTTGACCCCCAGGGGTTAACTGGGGACAGGGAGGAACTCCTTATATGGTCAGCACACTCTATAGTAGAGAGGATTATCACAACAAAACAAAAAAATGCCGTTTGTGTACATGTTGTGTTCTATAAACGACTCTGTTGCTGTTTGTGTACATGTTGTGTTCTATAAACGACTCTGTTGCTGTTTGTGTACATGTTGTGTTCAATAAACGACTCTGTTGCTGTTTGTGTACATGTTGTGTTCAATAAACGACTCTGTTGCTGTTTGTGTACATGTTGTGTTCAATAAACGACTCTGTTGCTGTTTGTGTACATGTTGTGTTCAATAAACGACTCTGTTGCTGTTTGTGTACATGTTGTGTTCAATAAACGACTCTGTTGCTGTTTGTGTACATGTTGTGTTCAATAAACGACTCTGTTGCTGTTTGTGTACATGTTGTGTTCAATAAACGACTCTGTTGCTGTTTGTGTACATGTTGTGTTCAATAAACGACTCTGTTGCTGTTTGTGTACATGTTGTTGCGAAACGCAGTGAGCACTTACTATGAGACCTAGCAGATCATGTCTGTGTGTCTGTGTGTGCGTGCGTGTGTCCCCCCTTTGTGCCCATATATGGAGCTACGTCCAAATATGGAGTGTGTTGCATCAAAAATCACTCAGCTCCATATATGGGCACAAAGGGCACAGACACACGAACGCATGAGTCATGGTGACATGAGTGTGATGGCTGCTCCCTGTTTTCACTAATTCCACAGTACTACACAGTTCGCACTAATTTGTAATTTATTCTAATTGTTATTGCAATTTACGATCTGCGTTCGCGCGTCTTACTCGTACGAGTTCAATAAACGACTCAGTGGGAGGAGCCTAGTGTCTGTTCTTCACGACGTGCCCACAGTCGTGCTTCCCTCTGACCACGGTCAGCTTGACCCCGGGTCAATGGGAGGAGCCTAGTGTCTCTTCTTCACCACGTGCCCACAGTCGTGCTTCCCTCTGACCACGGTCAGCTTGACCCCGGGTCAATGGGAGGAGCCTAGTGTCTCTTCTTCACGACGTGCCCACAGTCGTGCTTCCCTCTGACCACGGTCAGCTTGACCCCGGGTCAATGGGAGGAGCCTAGTGTCTCTTCTTCACGACGTGCCCACAGTCGTGCTTCCCTCTGACCACGGTCAGCTTGACCCCGGGTCAATGGGAGGAGCCTAGTGTCTCTTCTTCACGACGTGCCCACAGTCGTGCTTCCCTCTGACCACGGTCAGCTTGACCCCGGGTCAATGGGAGGAGCCTAGTGTCTCTTCTTCACGACGTGCCCACAGTCGTGCTTCCCTCTGACCACGGTCAGCTTGACCCCGGGTCAATGGGAGGAGCCTAGTGTCTCTTCTTCACGACGTGCCCACAGTCGTGCTTCCCTCTGACCACGGTCAGCTTGACCCCGGGTCAATGGGAGGAGCCTAGTGTCTCTTCTTCACGACGTGCCCACAGTCGTGCTTCCCTCTGACCACGGTCAGCTTGACCCCGGGTCAATGGGAGGAGCCTAGTGTCTCTTCTTCACGACGTGCCCACAGTCGTGCTTCCCTCTGACCACGGTCAGCTTGACCCCGGGTCAATGGGAGGAGCCTAGTGTCTCTTCTTCACCACGTGCCCACAGTCGTGCTTCCCTCTGACCACGGTCAGCTTGACCCCGGGTCAATGGGAGGAGCCTAGTGTCTCTTCTTCACGACGTGCCCACAGTCGTGCTTCCCTCTGACCACGGTCAGCTTGACCCCGGGTCAATGGGAGGAGCCTAGTGTCTCTTCTTCACGACGTGCCCACAGTCGTGCTTCCCTCTGACCACGGTCAGCTTGACCCCGGGTCAATGGGAGGAGCCTAGTGTCTCTTCTTCACGACGTGCCCACAGTCGTGCTTCCCTCTGACCACGGTCAGCTTGACCCCGGGTCAATGGGAGGAGCCTAGTGTCTCTTCTTCACGACGTGCCCACAGTCGTGCTTCCCTCTGACCACGGTCAGCTTGACCCCGGGTCAATGGGAGGAGCCTAGTGTCTCTTCTTCACGACGTGCCCACAGTCGTGCTTCCCTCTGACCACGGTCAGCTTGACCCCGGGTCAATGGGAGGAGCCTAGTGTCTCTTCTTCACGACGTGCCCACAGTCGTGCTTCCCTCTGACCACGGTCAGCTTGACCCCGGGTCAATGGGAGGAGCCTAGTGTCTCTTCTTCACGACGTGCCCACAGTCGTGCTTCCCTCTGACCACGGTCAGCTTGACCCCGGGTCAATGGGAGGAGCCTAGTGTCTCTTCTTCACCACGTGCCCACAGTCGTGCTTCCCTCTGACCACGGTCAGCTTGACCCCGGGTCAATGGGAGGAGCCTAGTGTCTCTTCTTCACGACGTGCCCACAGTCGTGCTTCCCTCTGACCACGGTCAGCTTGACCCCGGGTCAATGGGAGGAGCCTAGTGTCTCTTCTTCACGACGTGCCCACAGTCGTGCTTCCCTCTGACCACGGTCAGCTTGACCCCGGGTCAATGGGAGGAGCCTAGTGTCTCTTCTTCACGACGTGCCCACAGTCGTGCTTCCCTCTGACCACGGTCAGCTTGACCCCGGGTCAATGGGAGGAGCCTAGTGTCTCTTCTTCACCACGTGCCCACAGTCGTGCTTCCCTCTGACCACGGTCAGCTTGACCCCGGGTCAATGGGAGGAGCCTAGTGTCTCTTCTTCACCACGTGCCCACAGTCGTGCTTCCCTCTGACCACGGTCAGCTTGACCCCGGGTCAATGGGAGGAGCCTAGTGTCTCTTCTTCACGACGTGCCCACAGTCGTGCTTCCCTCTGACCACGGTCAGCTTGACCCCGGGTCAATGGGAGGAGCCTAGTGTCTCTTCTTCACGACGTGCCCACAGTCGTGCTTCCCTCTGACCACGGTCAGCTTGACCCCGGGTCAATGGGAGGAGCCTAGTGTCTCTTCTTCACGACGTGCCCACAGTCGTGCTTCCCTCTGACCACGGTCAGCTTGACCCCGGGTCAATGGGAGGAGCCTAGTGTCTCTTCTTCACCACGTGCCCACAGTCGTGCTTCCCTCTGACCACGGTCAGCTTGACCCCGGGTCAATGGGAGGAGCCTAGTGTCTCTTCTTCACCACGTGCCCACAGTCGTGCTTCCCTCTGACCACGGTCAGCCTGACCCCGGGTCAATGGGAGGAGCCTAGTGTCTCTTCTTCACCACGTGCCCACAGTCGTGCTTCCCTCTGACCACGGTCAGCCTGACCCCGGGCAGGTCCCGCGTGCGGCCGCCCTCCACCAGCACCACGTTGTGCTCCTGGAGGTTGTGGCCCTCCCCGGGGACGAAGACCAGCGCCTCCGTCCCGTTGGACAGGCGGACTCGGGCGCACTTACGGTTGGCCGAGTTGGGCTTCTTGGGCTTCCGGATCACGGTCCTCAGAACGACCGCCTTCAGCTGAGGACGACCCAACGTGGCGCTGGCGGCTTTGGGTTTGGGCGGCGGCGCTTTGGGCTTCCCCTGGCGGTGCATCTGGTTCAGGGTGGCCATTGTTCTGATGCTAATGAGGCCCGGTCCCGTCCGTGTGGAGGAGGAGGAGGAGGACTGGGACACTCGTAGAAGAGATGTGAACATCGGTCTAAGACTCCACAGCGACGACATCGCCGCTGCTTGTATGGTCCTCGACCTACGGTAGGTAGGTAGGTATGATCCTCCACCTACGGTAGGTAGGTAGGTATGATCCTCCACCTACGGTAGGTAGGTAGGTATGATCCTCCACCTACGGTAGGTAGGTAGGTATGATCCTCCACCTACGGTAGGTAGGTAGGTATGATCCTCCACCTACGGTAGGTAGGTAGGTAGGTATGATCCTCGACCTACGGTAGGTAGGTAGGTAGGTATGATCCTCCACCTACGGTAGGTAGGTAGGTATGATCCTCCACCTACGGTAGGTAGGTAGGTATGATCCTCCACCTACGGTAGGTAGGTAGGTAGGTATGATCCTCGACCTACGGTAGGTAGGTAGGTAGGTATGATCCTCCACCTACGGTAGGTAGGTAGGTATGATCCTCCACCTACGGTAGGTAGGTAGGTATGATCCTCCACCTACGGTAGGTAGGTAGGTAGGTATGATCCTCGACCTACGGTAGGTAGGTAGGTATGATCCTCGACCTACGGTAGGTAGGTAGGTAGGTATGATCCTCGACCTACGGTAGGTAGGTAGGTATGATCCTCGACCTACGGTAGGTAGGTAGGTAGGTAGGTATGATCCTCCACCTACGGTAGGTAGGTAGGTATGATCCTCCACCTACGGTAGGTATGATCCTCCACCTACGGTAGGTAGGTAGGTAGGTATTGCCGCGCCTGGTTCTACAGTCAACACATCAGCTCGACCTCGATGGATAGAAGCTCTGGGCCTTTCTGTGTTATCCTCTCCACAGCAATGTGTGACCTAATGTTTGTGTTCTCTGCTAAATGCAGCCTAGTGTATATTGTAGTATCACCTGCCCATATATACAGTAGAGACCGCTGTACAACCATATCAGGATGTCACCTCTCCATATATGGTGTCACCTGTCCATATATGGCGTTACCTGTCCGTTTATAGGTGCTGTACAACCATAGGGTGTCACTGTCCATTTATAGGTACAACCAGAGCCATATAATAGAAGAGTTACGACATTGAGGGGGCAGAAACCGAGCGCTCGAGCGCTGTTCATGCAGACCTGAACTGAGACAAGCTGGAGTTGGAGATACATTGTTTTCAACGAGGGGCGGCGCAAATAAGAGCAATTTTAAGCATGTGTGCAACATGACAACTGTTTTAAAGTATTCTACAGTAACAACAAAAAGTCTCTGTAATGTTTATGTTGTACGATTGGTACAAAACAATCTCAAATAAAGGGATTTAAGATCATTAAAGCTGGGCTGTTGTCGCCTGGGTCCAATGCATTTCTGCCTACTTCCGGTCCAGGACCCAGTTGGTTGTCCCCATTCTCAACAGAAGTCTATGTAGGAGACATTGGACTGAAACCCCATGAAGTGAACAAAGTTCCCGTAACTCTGTCTTACTCTATAGCTCTGGGTACAACCATAGGGTGTTACCTGTCCCATACATAGGTACTGTACAACAACAGGGTTTTACTGTAGGTGCTGTACAACAATAGGGTGTTACCTGTCCCATATATAGGTACAACAATAGGGTGTTACCTGGCCATATATAGGTACAACAACAGGGTTTTACCTGTCCATATACAGGTGCTGTACAACTATATGGTTTTACCTGTCCATATATATATATATATATATGGGTACAACTATATGGTGTTACCTGTCCATATGTAGGTTCTGTACAACTATAGGGTGTTACCTGTCCATATGTAGGTTCTGTACAACTATATGGTGTTACCTGTCCATATGCAGGTTCTGTACAACTATAGGGTGTTACCTGTCCATATGTAGGTGCTGTACAACTATATGGTGTTACCTGTCCGTATGCAGGTTCTGTACAACTATAGGGTGTTACCTGTCCATATGCAGGTGCTGTACAACTATAGGGTGTTACCTGTCCATATGTAGGTTCTGTACAACTATAGGGTGTTACCTGTCCATATATAGGTTCTGTACAACTATAGGGTGTTACCTGTCCATATACAGGTTCTGTACAACTATAGGGTGTTACCTGTCCATATGCAGGTTCTGTACAACTATAGGGTGTTACCTGTCCATATGCAGGTTCTGTACAACTATAGGGTGTTACCTGTCCATATATAGGTTCTGTACAACTATAGGGTGTTACCTGTCCATATGTAGGTGCTGTACAACTATAGGGTGTTACCTGTCCATATGTAGGTGCTGTACAACTATAGGGTGTTACCTGTCCATATGTAGGTGCTGTACAGGGACCCATAGAGCAGGATGAAGGTCAGGGTTTGGCCCAGATGTCCGTCTTCCTGTTTCACCACAAAGTTCCACAGGACCATACACACGCACACCAGGAACTGCAGACAGGAAGAGGAAATCGCCATTAGTTCCACAGGACCGCATGCAAAGCTGTCCATAGGAGGAAAAAAGATCACATTGTGTTCATGTGTTTTTCTTCCAACACACTGACCTGTGCCAGGAAGAGATTCAAGGCGAACAGATGAGGGAGTCTGTTGAACTTCTTACTGAGCAGCATAACAGCTATGGTCCACACCTAGAACGAATGCACGCACACACACACACACAATGTGGTCAAATGTAAAGATTCCTGTTCTAATGGAGAAAGGATCTGAAAAGGTTCTGGAAGCCGGTTCCATGATGTCACTACGATGACGTCACTCATCATCTCTATATTTGAACAACAACAGCTCTGCACTAGACAAAGCAGAGCAATCCATCCCTACCGATGTCATTCCATTACAGTCCGTTCCATTACAGCCATTTCCATTACAGTCCGTTCCATTACAGCCATTCCATCACAGCCAGGTGATGACATAGCAGCAGCAGTGTGTCAGTCAGTCAAACAGAAGGCGGTCTCTCCTCGTCAACAGGAAACAGAAGGCGGTCTCTCCTCGTCAACAGGAAGCAGCAGCAGTGTGTCAGTGAGTCAAACAGGAAGCGGTCTCTCCTCGTCAACAGGAAACAAACCAACCGGCCCGGTCGTCGTCGTCATGGAAGAAGCCCCGCCCCCTCCACCGTCATCCCGCCGTCTGGGAAAACGCCGCCGCGCCGTAGAGGAGCGTCTGGACGACGACGGCGTGGCCACGCCCACGTCGGCGGAGCAGCGGCGGGCGGAGGAGCTCGTCCTCGCCGCCTACCGCCGGCACGGCGCTCTGGGCGCGCCGCGGCCGGCGCTGCTGAGGGAGCGCCACGCCGCCTACCTGACGCGGGGCCTGACGCGGGGCCTGGGGGCGGGGCACAGCGGGCTGGACGCCAGCCGGCCCTGGCTCTGCTACTGGATCCTCCACGGCCTGGAGCTGCTGGGCCGGCCGCTGGTCGACAGCGGCGTGGCCTCGGACGTGTGCCGCTTCCTGGCGCGCTGCCAGAGCCCCCGGGGGGGCTTCGGCGGCGGGCCGGGCCAGCTGGCCCACCTGGCGCCCACCTACGCGGCCGTGGCGGCGCTCTGCACGCTGGGCACGGCCGAGGCGTACGGCGTGGTGGACCGGCCCGCGCTGCTCCGCTTCCTGCGGTCGATGCGGCGGCCCGAGGAGCAGGAGGACGCCGGCGCGTTCTCCATGCACGCGGGCGGCGAGGCGGACGTGCGCGGGGTGTACTGCGCCGCGGCCGTGGCCTCGCTGGTGTTCCCGTCGGCGTTCCCGTTCTCCGACGACGGGCTGTTCGAGGGAACGGCGGCGTGGCTCCGCCGCTGTCAGAGCTGGGAGGGCGGGCTGGGCGGCGCGCCGGGCCTGGAGGCCCACGGAGGGTACTCCTACTGCGGCGCCGCCGCCGCCACGCTCCTCCTGGGCGGCCAGGCGGGGGCGCTGCCCTCGCTGCCGGGCCTGGACCTCCTGGACCTGGACCTGGGGGCCCTGCTGCGCTGGGCCGCGGGCCGGCAGACGCGCTGCGAGGGGGGATTCCAGGGCCGCTGCAACAAGCTGGTGGACGGCTGTTACTCCTTCTGGCAGGGGGCGCTGCTGGCCATGATTCATGACGCGCTGGGGGGAGGAGGAGGAGGAGGAGGAGAGGGAGGAGGAGGAGGAGGAGAAGGAGAGGGAGGAGAAGGAGAGGGAGGAGGAGGAGGAGAGGGAGGAGGAGGAGGAGGAGACGGAGGAGAGGGAGGAGGAGACGGAAGAGGAGGAGGAGGGGGAGGAGAGGGAGGAGGAGGAGGAGGAAGAGGGGGAGGAGGAGGAGGAGGAGGAGGGGGAGGAGGAGACGGAAGAGGAGGAGGAGGAGGAGACGGAGGAGAGGGAGGAGGAGGTGGTTTTGGAGAGGAGTCCGACCCCAGCCGTGACGAAACCGTCTTGGTGGAAGAGGAGTCTACTTTGAGTCGTGACAAACCCGTTGTCAGAGACGAGTGTAATTTGAGCACCGACAAAACCGTGTTCCTACACGACGAGTCCAAGTCGAGCCGCCACGAAGCCGTTTCGGGAGGCGAAACGTCTAATCCAAGCCGCCATTCGAGGTGTCTGTTTGACCAGCGGGCGTTGCAGGAGTACATCCTCCTGTGCTGCCAGGACCCGGCCGGAGGCCTGCTGGACAAGCCCGGCAAGGAGCCGGACTTCTACCACACGTGCTACTGCCTGAGCGGCCTCTCCGTGGCCCAGACGGAGACGGTGGTGGGCGGGGAGGAGAACCGGCTGGCCCGGACCCATCCCGTCTACAACATCAGCCCAGAGAAGGTGGCCCGGGCCCGGCAGCACTTCCAGCGGTTGCCGGCCGTGGTACCGGCGGCGAGCGACCCGAGACAAGCACCCGAAAGCACTCCGACAGCAGCAGACGGTGAAGATCCTTTTGGCTTTGCGGGACAGTCCTAGGGAACTTAGACGCTTTGGTGCTTTACTACGGACTATATTTATTATTGCTAGCGATTATTCTATTATTTTGGATCATAATCGGATAATGGCGATAGCAGTTGTTTAGAAGTACTTTTAACGAATGTAGAGTGGCAGCCTAGTCTATGGACTTTAAATGTTTGTTTAGAGCAGTTAAACAAACATTGACGTCATGTGGCAGCATGGTTTTGTTCATACATGTCAGGATGAAGTAGCAGACGCAGTGACAGGCGGCCTTTCTCTGTGGAGTTGCATGTTCTCCCCATGTCCCCTAAGGTAGGTACCCTCACATGTTCTCCCCGTGTCCCCTAGGGTAGGTACCCTCACATGTTCTCCCTGTGTCCCCTAAGGTAAGTACCCTCACATGTTCTCCCTGTGTCCCCTAAGGTAGGTACCCTCACATGTTCTCCCCTTGTCCCCTAAGGTAGGTACCCTCACATGTTCTCCCCGTGTCCCCTAAGGTAGGTACCCTCACATGTTCTCCCCGTGTACCCTAAGGTAGGTACCCTCACATGTTCTCCCCGTATCTCCTAAGGTAGGTACCCTCACATGTTCTCCCCGTGTCCCCTAAGGTAAGTACCCTCACATGTTCTCCCTGTGTCCCCTAAGGTAGGTACCCTCACATGTTCTCCCCTTGTCCCCTAAGGTAGGTACCCTCACATGTTCTCCCCGTGTCCCCTAAGGTAGGTACCCTCACATGTTCTCCCCGTGTCTCCTAAGGTAGGTACCCTCACATGTTCTCCCCGTGTCCCCTAAGGTAGGTACCCTCACATGTTCTCCCCGTGTCCCCTAAGGTAGGTACCCTCACATGTTCTCCCCGTGTCCCCTAAGGTAGGTACCCTCACATGTTCTCCCCGTGTCCCCTAAGGTAGGTACCCTCACATGTTCTCCCCGTGTCCCCTAAGGTAGGTACCCTCACATGTTCTCCCCGTGTCTCCTAAGGTAGGTACCCTCACATGTTCTCCCCGTGTCCCCTAAGGTAGGTACCCTCACATGTTCTCCCCGTGTCCCCTAAGGTAGGTACCCTCACATGTTCTCCCCGTGTCCCCTAAGGTAGGTACCCTCACATGTTCTCCCCGTGTCCCCTAAGGTAGGTACCCTCACATGTTCTCCCCGTGTCCCCTAAGGTAGGTACCCTCACATGTTCTCCCCGTGTCTCCTAAGGTAGGTACCCTCACATGTTCTCCCCGTGTCTCCTAAGGTAGGTACCCTCACATGTTCTCCCCGTGTCCCCTAAGGTAGGTACCCTCACAAAAACATGCAGTAACCCTGTCTATACGGGTGCAGGCTTTAGTTCCGACATACTATTGATCCGAAACCTCAATCCTAACCTAACCCTAACCGCAAGCACGGGAGCAGCGCATGTCGGACCATCGCTTTTTCGCATCACATCGCATGTCCCCCCGCTTCGGATCTTCGGTGTGTCGGAAAAGCGTGCGCACCCCCTATACTGCCTCCCCCTGGCCAGCCGGGGCGCCTGATGGAGGGGAAAGGAACTGGTTGGACGTGCCACGTCCACCCGGGAAATCCCCCCGTCCCCGTCCCCGTCAGGTGAAAAGAAGCAGCTTGGACTCCTCATGCATAGAAGGAAGCATGAGGTCAGTCCGTTGCCCCCCCAGGTTGGCAGAGGCAGTGTATATAGCGCCCAGGATTACATTAGATAATTGACCCTGAAAACTGTGTGATACAAAATTGTGTCATAGAAATTATGAAAGCGGCACGCACGCACACACACACGCACACACATGCACACGCACGCACACGCACACGCACGCACACGCACACGCACACGCACACACACACACACACGCACCAGTGCTATGATGCAGACGATGCTGATGTTGAAGCTGACGTTCTGCAGCTCGGCCATGAGGGGGGCGGGGTCCATCAGGGGGATGGTCAGTAACCACGCAGACACGTACATGATTGGTGCAGACAGGAAGGTGCTGATGACCATGCCTGATGTCACCTGGGAGAGGGAGAGAGAGAGAGAGAGAGAGAGAGAGAGTTGTTACTTTACAAATTGCAATACTACAATGTGGAGAAAAAAATGTCCTGTATTCAATCAACATTTTATTTAAAAAAAACTATTAACGGTTCTACTGCGAAACACGCGTGCAGTATTTAAATTAATTAATTAATTACATATTATGTATTATTACATAATATGTAATATATAATATATTACATAATAATATTACATATTATTAATTAATTAACACGCGGCATTAATTAATTAAATTGTACACGCAATTTAACCCATTCTGAACGGGAACCCATTTTGGTGTTAGCATCATGTTATGCTTTAGCTATTGAAAAATAGCAGATCTACAAGCTCATAGCGCGCCACCGAGTGGCGCGCTATGAGCTTGTAGGTCTGCTATTTTTGAAAAATCGAAGAACGACTGGCATTTTTTAGAATCTGATCTCAGGTCAGAATGGGTTAATCAGACCTAGTGTGTGTCCAGTGGAAACATCGTATGAATCTGATCTCAGGTCAGAATGGGTTAATCAGACCTAGTGTGTGTCCAGTGGAAACCTCGTATGAATCTGATCTCAGGTCAGAATGGGTTAATCAGACCCAGTGTGTGTCCCAGTGGAAACCTCGTATGAATCTGATCTCAGGTCAGAATGGGATAATCAAATATTCTACGCTGCCGACATTGTTTTATTACCTTTAGAGCATATACGCTGAAGTATTTGCAGCTTTCAACGACAGAGATCTGGCGAAAAATAGTCCTATCCTCCACACCAGCGGCCATTACAATGCGGTACAGGATCCGCCTTTATGAGGCATTGTAGTCCAAACAAACACACTTACATTGGCCTCAATTTCCCAGAAGCCCTAGCAGCACCAGATGATGACTTGATTTCCGGTTTCGTCATCATAACGCGACGGCCTCGTTCGTCACCAGGTCCCCGGGTAAATCCACCGAAGTTTCTTTTTAGTTATTTTTAAAACCGCGAATTAAACGCATTAAACAAATGGCGGGAATGTCGTATCACGCGCGGTGGAACCCTGGATTAAACAATCGGCGGCCGTCAAACTGTTTTAATGTTGAATTAGGGTTGTCCCGATCCAATCATGTGATCGGAATTTTTGACACTCATTTGCCCCCGTGGACCCCCATTTGAAAAGACATGCCAGGGACCCCCATGAGAGAAGATTTGTTACGGCTCTAGCAGTAAGAGAGGCGTACAGTAGACGGTACAGTAGACGGTACAGTAGACGGTACAGTAGACGGTACAGTAGACGGTACAGTACTCACCACCTCCAGCTCCATGTTGTACTGCGAGGCGTAGATGGCCACGCTGGGCGCTGTAGGGAACACGCCGTAGAGGAAGGCGAAGTTGGACAGGCTGGTGTGGTTTACGCTGGAGACGTTCCCTCCTCCCCCGTCCAACAGGTCCACCATGTCCTTACACACCAGAGGCATCACCAGGCTGGGGGACAGACAGTAACACCATGTCCTTAAACACCAGGCTGGGGGACAGACAGTAACACCATGTCCTTAAACACCAGGCTGGGGGACAGACAGTAACACCATGTCCTTAAACACCAGGCTGGGGGACAGACAGTAACACCATGTCCTTAAACACCAGGCTGGGGGACAGACAATAACACCATGTCCTTAAACACCAGGCTGGGGGACAGACAGTAACACCATGTCCTTAAACACCAGGCTGGGGGACAGACAGTAACACCATGTCCTTAAACACCAGGCTGGGGGACAGACAGTAACACCATGTCCTTAAACACCAGGCTGGGGGACAGACAGTAACACCATGTCCTTAAACACCAGGCTGGGGGACAGACAGTAACACCATGTCCTTAAACACCAGGCTGGGGGACAGACAGTAACACCATGTCCTTAAACACCAGGCTGGGGGACAGACAGTAACACCATGTCCTTAAACACCAGGCTGGGGGACAGACAATAACACCATGTCCTTAAACACCAGGCTGGGGGACAGACAGTAACACCATGTCCTTAAACACCAGGCTGGGGGACAGACAGTAACACCATGTCCTTAAACACCAGGCTGGGGGACAGACAGTAACACCATGTCCTTAAACACCAGGCTGGGGGACAGACAGTAACACCATGTCCTTAAACACCAGGCTGGGGGACAGACAGTAACACCATGTCCTTAAACACCAGGCTGGGGGACAGACAGTAACACCATGTCCTTAAACACCAGGCTGGGGGACAGACAGTAACACCATGTCCTTAAACACCAGGCTGGGGGACAGACAATAACACCATGTCCTTAAACACCAGGCTGGGGGACAGACAGTAACACCATGTCCTTAAACACCAGGCTGGGGGACAGACAGTAACACCATGTCCTTAAACACCAGGCTGGGGGACAGACAGGAACACCATGTCCTTAAACACCAGGCTGGGGGACAGACAGTAACACCATGTCCTTAAACACCAGGCTGGGGGACAGACAGTAACACCATGTCCTTAAACATCAGGCTGGGGGACAGACAATAACACCATGTCCTTAAACACCAGGCTGGGGGACAGACAGTAACACCATGTCCTTAAACACCAGGCTGGGGGACAGACAGTAACACCATGTCCTTACACACCAGAGACATCACCAGACAGGGGGACGGACAGACAGACAGACAGACAGGGGACACACACACACACAGTGTCCAGTGTACTTACAGCTTGGCAGTGATCAGCAGTATCAGAGCCACTCCAGTGTCTCTGGTCAGTTTTCTGAGCTGACCGACCTGACGTTGAAACACAAAACAAGTTGTTAGCCATATGTTATGTATGTATATATATATATATATATATATATTATGCTGTCGGGAGGAAACCTCATAACTCCAAAATGTTCATTTTTTAGGAAATTAAAAATATACATTTTTCAGGAAATTAAGAAAACCGTATATTTTGAAAACCAAGCAATACAGCCTCATCAAAGTTGGTGTTGTGACTTTAGATATTGTCAATTACTTCCATGAGAGGTGGTGGAGTTAGTTGTTTTAGCAGGGTCCAATGGAGTTAAGAGGTTTTGTCCAAAGCACTTTTTACTAGTACTTTCCCATTGGTTCAATATTTCCGAAACAACACACAGACGTAAAGGGTGTTCAATAGCACTGATTTATGAAACAACACACAGACGTAAAGGGTGTTCAATATAGCACTGATTTATGAAACAACACACAGACGTAAAGGGTGTTCAATATAGCACTGATTTATGAAACAACACACAGACGTAAAGGGTGTTCAATAGCACTGATTTATGGAACAACACACAGACGTAAAGGGTGTTCAATAGCACTGATTTATGGAACAACACACAGACGTAAAGGGTGTTCAATAGCACTGATTTATGAAACAACACACAGACGTAAAGGGTGTTCAATAGCACTGATTTATGGAACAACACACAGACGTAAAGGGTGTTCAATATAGCACTGATTTATGAAACAACACACAGACGTAAAGGGTGTTCAATAGCACGGATGTATGCCAAAAATAAATTCCTCCCTCCTGAGCTTCTATTGCCAACTCTTTTTAGAGGCAGCTTTTATTTTGAAGACCAACAACTCATTGGCCTAGTAGAACCTAGTAGAACCTAGTAGAACCTAGTAGAACCTAGTAGAACCGGAAGTAGAATTGTCCATGCTATGTTAGCCGGCATGTTTTTATAACGTACATGTTGTAAACGCGACCGCAAAAGCCCCGGCCCACCCCTCTAGCCCCTCAAACCAAATGGACCCACCATAGACAGGCCCAGTAGAACAAACCAAATGGACCCACCATAGACAGGCCCAGTAGAACAAACCAAATGGACCCACCATAGACAGGCCCAGTAGAACAAACCAAATGGACCCCCCCCATAGACAGGCCCAGGTAGAACAAACCAAATGGACCCCCCCCCCATAGACAGGCCCAGGTAGAACAAACCAAATGGACCCCCCCCCATAGACAGGCCCAGGTAGAACAAACCAAATGGACCCCCCCCCATAGACAGGCCCAGGTAGAACAAACCAAATGGACCCACCATAGACGGGCCCAGTAGAACAAACTAAATGGACCCACCAGGATTTATTTTTAAATTATTTTACTTGTGTATAAAGCTCTCAATGGTCTCGCACCTTCCTACCTACATGCCTGCCTGCCTAAATATGTCCCAAACCGCCCCCTAAGGTCTTCCACTGCTGGCCTGCTCGCTTTGCCTAAAAAAATGGCAACTAAAAAATACGGGGAAGCAGCTTTTTGCTTCTACGGGCCGTCGGCATGGAACAAGCTCCCACTGTACCTTCGTCAGGCAGCCTCTGTAGACATTTTTAAAGCTCAGCTCAAGACCCACTTTCTACAACATTGCTTTTTTTTTTTTTTTTTTGTTATTCATGTCCTCACTGTACTGCATTACTGCTTGGTTTTTTTTAATGTTGTTGCCTTGCTTTTCTTTTATTCTCCATTGCTCTGTAAAGCACTTTGAGCTGCATTTCAGGTCATGAAAGGTGCTATACAAATAAAGTTTTATTATTATTATTATCCCATTCTGGGAACCCGTTTTGGTGTTCGCATCATGTTATGCTTTAGCTATTGAAAAATAGCAGATCTACAAGCTCATAGCGCGCCACCGAGTGGCGCGCTACGAGCTTGTAGGTCTGCTATTTTTGAAAAATCGAAAGAACGACTGACATTTTTAGAATCTGATCTCAGGTCAGAATGGGTTAATCAGACCAGTGTGTGTTCCAGTGGAAACCTCGTGTGAATCTGATCTCAGGTCAGAATGGGTTAATCAGACCAGTGTGTTGTCCAGTGGAAACCTCGTGTGAATCTGATCTCAGGTCAGAATGGGTTATTTTTACCATAGACAGGCCCAGGTAGAACAGCGCCGCTCCTCCGAAGCTGTTGGCCAGGCCGTCGATGAACTCCGACAGCACGGCGGGGATGTGGCGACCCAGAGCGAAGTGACCCGCGATGCCCACCGCCACCATGAAGACGATGGGGTTCTTCAGAACCTGGAGAGAGACAGAGAGAGAGAGAGAGAGACCCGAGAAATTCTGTTTGTTGTCATGATTTGTCACGACAAGAGTTGGCTTCGTACGACGCTTAAAAAGGTCTTTAAATAAATTAAATAAGAACTGCCTATGAGGGAAATGCATTGCGTTTTCATTTCCTGGGCCGTTCGTTGTTCTGAAAGGGGGAGGGACTGCGACGCTCTATACTCTGAACCCATGAAAGAAAATCTACAAGAAAACTATTATAGAAAAAACTACAAAAAAAATACCTGTAGGACTACGACGGCCAGGATGCCGAGGGTGCTGCGCTGCTGTGGTTGGCTGGCCTGCTTCCACCGCTGGATCTCGCACAGAGAGAAGCCAATGGGGTTGAGGATCATCAGGGAGACCGGCGCCACCAGGTAGATGTACTGGAGGTACTCTGGAGAGGTGGAGCGGTAGAGCGCGTCCACTGGAGCGCACGCACACACACACGCACACACACACACACACACGCACGCACGCACGCACGCACGCACACACACACACACGCACGCACACACACACACACACGCACGCACACGCACACGCACACACACACACACGCGCACGCACACGCACACACACACACACACACACGCACACACACTAATGTACAGGGTATATATCCATATCTCACCTATGGGGTATCCATATCTTCCCCATAGGGTATATTTATTTAACCCATTCTGACCTGAGATCAGATTCATACGAGGTTTTTCACTGGACACACAGCTGGTCTGATCAACCCATTCTGACCTGAGATCAGATTCTATAAAAATGTCAGTCGTTCTTCGATTTTTCAAAAAAATAGCAGACCTACAAGCTCGTAGCGCGCCACTCGGTGGCGCGCTATGAGCTTGTAGATCTGCTATTTTTCAATAGCTAAAGCATAACATGATGGGCGTAGGCATTGTAAAATACCCGGTAAGCTGGGGGGCCTCGAGTGGCTTATTGCTTTTCTAAAACGGTTACAAAACATATAACCCAATATTAACCTAATAAAACTATTAAATTCACAAAAGTAGCTACGCTTTGCGCCCACCAGAGGGAGCCCACATCACTTCCTTGTTTTGCTCAGCGAGTAGAACTAAAACATAGTGACGGGAGAATAGCGCTTGATGTCTTGACGGGGGGCTGCCTGGAGGAGCCACACATTCACAGTTGTATCATGAGCCGGGCGGTGCTTATAGACGCCCGCACGGCATGCGTTTGTAAAGCAACCAAGCGCTCCCCCTTCAGAATGAAATACAGTGATTGAAGGTGTGGGTTATCGGTGAAATATACACCGGGCGGTCACGTGGCAAGTATTGGGACTACCCGTTTTAGAAATCCATATCTCACCTATGGGCAGAGCCGTGGAGTTCTGATGATCCTCATGGGGGCTACCCGCAGCCCCGCCTCCCCGCAGCCCCGCCTCCCCGCCTCCCCCCCACCCCCCCGCAGCGGTGGAAAAAAAGGAGTTGATGTTTTCACTGGTACTTTGGGTAGGCTACAGAATTGCGTTGGGGGGGGGGGGGGACTGTCGCGGCCGAGCGGAGCGAGGCCGCCGCCGCGGATTTATTTATTTCCCAAATGGTCTAAAAATTAGTTATTTAGCATTCATTACCAATGAATTAGCCTATACACAGACAACGACTGATTAGCCTATTTTGGACGATATGGGTCTTTTCTCAGTGTTGCTGCAGTGGTGTGAACTGTGAACCGTGCGGGCACTGGTGGTGGTGCTGAGTATCTTTGCCTTGGAAAACACATTTTGCGTTTTGCTGTTTCCCAAAACAAACCAGCGCGCGCTACTGTTTGCTACAAAGCGACTGGAAGCGGACGAGGTTTACAGACATACCAATAGTAGCCAATCATATGCTGATTGCTGATTAGGCCAGTTGCTGTATAGCCTACCTACCCGATCACCAGGGAGCAGCAACAACACACACTACACACACACAATAGCTTTCTATATAATGCTGCGCACATATATTATATATATTTAAAAAAATACCCAGCATAATGTTTGGGAAGGCTAAGCCTTCCCTAGCCTTACACACCCGCCGCCTATGGGCACTGTACTGTAGGCTATATATAATACCTGGCTAGGTGAAAACAAAAGAAACCTGATTAGCATTTGAGTACTTTTAACACCTCTGAACAGCCGGCGGAGAGGTTCACATTTTCGGAATTCCAGAGCATGTGTAAATAGTTTGCGACTGTGACAGAGTCACAGAGTGTCAATAATTCCCAGAAAATCTGTAATGTTAATATAAAATGTCCACGAAAATCTTCATGGGGGCTAAAAGGGGCTATTTAATTATTCATGGGGGCTGTAGCCCCATAGCCCCCACAGAGTCGACGTCGTTGCCTATGGGGTATCCATATCTTCCCTACAGGGTATATATCCATATCTCACCTATGGGGTATCCATATCTTCCCTATAGGGTATATATCCATATCTCACCTATAGGGTATAAATCCATATCTTCCCTACAGGGTATAAATCCATATCTCACCTATAGGGTATAAATCCATATCTCACCTATGGGGTATCCATATCTTCCCTATAGGGTATAAATCCATATCTCACCTATGGGGTATCCATATCTTCCCTACAGGGTATAAATCCATATCTCACCTATGGGGTATCCATATCTTCCCTACAGGGTATAAATCCATATCTCACCTATAGGGTATATATCCATATCTTCCCTACAGGGTATATATCCATATCTCACCTATGGGGTATATATCCATATCTTCCCTACAGGGTATAAATCCACCTATAGGGTATATATCCATATCTTCCCTACAGGGTATATATCCATATATTCCCTATAGGGTATATATCCATATCTCACCTATAGGGTATATATCCATATCTTCCCTACAGGGTATATATCCATATCTCACCTATAGGGTATATATCCATATCTTCCCTACAGGGTATAAATCCATATCTAACCTATGGGGTATCCATATCTTCCCTACAGGGTATAAATCCATATCTCACCTATGGGGTATCCATATCTTCCCTACAGGGTATAAATCCATATCTTCCCTACAGGGTATATATCCATATCTTCCCTACAGGGTATATATCCATATCTTCCCTACAGGGTATATATCCATATCTTCCCTACAGGGTATATATCCATATCTTCCCTACAGGGTATATATCCATATCTTCCCTACAGGGTATATATCCATATCTCACCTATGGGGTATCCATATCTTCCCTACAGGGTATATATCCATATCTTCCCTACAGGGTATATATCCATATCTCACCTATGGGGTATCCCAGGGCGAAGTCGTTGCTCTGCGTAGCGAAGATGGCGTACAGTCCCGCCTTGCTGTAGCGCGTCTCTGGACTGGCCACCATGAGGGTCAGCACGCACACCAAGGAGAACACCGCCACCTAGTGGACACACAGAGAAATGCACATTGCACACGTTTAACCCATTCTGACCTGAGATCAGATTCATACGAGGTTTCCACTGGACACACACTGGTCTGATTAACCCATTCTGACCTGAGATCAGATTCTATAAAAATGTCAGTCGTTCTTCGATTTTTCAAAAATAGCAGATCTACAAGCTCGTAGCGCGCCACTCGGTGGCGCGCTATGAGCTTGTAGATCTGCTATTTTTCAATAGCTAAAGCATAACATGATGCTAACACCAAAATGGGTTCCCGTTCAGAATGGGTTAACACATGTTCGCCTCGCTGCAATAAGTGAGCAAGTTGTGATTAAAATATTATATTATTATTAGAATAATATTATTAATATAAGTATGAGCCAAGTGTAACATGGCAATGTGTCTTCCTGAAAATATCCAATAAACACAATACAAACAAAAACCCAACTCACACACATATTAAAAATATATATAGTTTGGTCATTATGAATGAATGTATCCTTCTAATAATTGTGTAATAATAGTGTTTTTTTATTACTTATTTCCATTTATTTTTAATATTTTTTTGGAATGTTTTTATGCAGCGTTGTTGTTTTTATTTAAATGTGTTGTTTTTATTTAAATGTTTTATCTTTTTTTTTTAATTATATCTAAATAGTGAATCAAGCAACTTAACAACTGTCTGGGGTGTTCGCATAAGCCTGAGTAGACGATGAAATGACCAAAACATTTTTGTGAAAATATCCCATTAAATCACAATTAATGTGCAAACAGGTTTCTTGAATAGGAGCTAAATACAGCAAACGGACCATGACTCCTACACTGTAAATCCCTGGAACATGTGACGCGTTTAAACCTAAACACCATGTGTTTAATAATAAAACGCCAAGTGTTTATTAATATTCATACAATACAGTAGAACACGAGTTCACTCAAACACCTCACGAGAACACCTAGTGTTCAAATTCTAAACACCTATATGACTGACTTTGATTGTAAAAACTAAACACGTTTATGTGTTTAAAAAGTGTTACAGGGATTAAACATGTTCTTCTGTTTATAATCTAAACACTGTGACACGTTTAAAAAGTGTTACAAATGATGTGTTTAAAACTGTTTAAAACCTAAACGCTTGGGTTTAGTGTGTAGTAGTAGCTCACATTCACGTGATTCTCTTCCGTTTAGCTAGAAATGCCAGAGCAATTTTCAACGGTACTAAAAAAATACTGCATTCCACCATCATAGCTGTGAAGCGAATCGATACAAATGTACTTTCACGTTGCACTTACAGTAAGTCAAAGGACGAGTGTGTGTTTCGCTGTAAATGTCTCAATAGTAACACAGCGACGTCGAGTGTAATTTGTGACGCGTGTGCAAGGCGTACAAGCGTCACAGCAGTTCTAATTAGCACAATCGCCCCCCCCCCCCATCGTGAAACACAACTGTTGCTGTAAGAGAACTCAACTCAAACACGACATTTCTCTCACACTCAGGCGTTGTTACCTGGACCAACGACAGGTCTCCTCCAGGTCTGCTCGAGAGGGGCGCGACAACGCAAGCGTAAAAGACAAATTCACGGGACCGCGCTCACGTAAATAATATGCGTGCGTTGTCGCACCGCGACTTCTCCCCAGTGCGCGTTATATCACTTCACGTTTGAAAGGCCCTTAACCCATTCTGACCTGAGATCAGATTCATACGAGGTTTCCACTGGGACACACACTGGTCTGATTAACACATTCTGACCTGAGATCAGATTTAAAAAATGTCAGTCGTTCTTCGATTTTTCAAAAAATAGCAGACCTACAAGCTCATAGCGCGCCACTCGGTGGCGCGCTATGAGCTTGTAGATCTGCTATTTTTCCAATAGCTAAAGCATAACATGATGCTAACACCAAAATGGGTTCCCGTTCAGAATGGGTTAATACTAGTGGCCAGTGGCTCTCAACCTGCGGGACCCTACGTGAGTTTTGGAGGGGGAGGGGGGGGGGGGGGGGGGGGTACCCTGATGCATGACAATGAAGTGGCAATGTAAATGGTGAGTTTAAATACCGCCTTTGCCGAAAAAATAGCAGATCTACAAGCAACCTACAACCTGCTGAGTACATCCACACAAATGACCGTACCCTCCTCCTCCAGCCACCGTACCTTAGCCACCAGGACGCTCCACAGGAAGGCCCAGATGACCCACTAGCCAGCGTACCTTAGCCACCAGGACGCTCCACAGGAAGGCCCAGATGACCCACTAGCCACCGTACCTTAGCCACCAGGACGCTCCACAGGAAAGCCCAGATGACGTCTCCAAAGTCCAGCAGCACCATGTTCTTGAAGAGCAGCGCTGGGAGAGCAAACTTGGACACGAATTGCCCCAGACCCTTGGCCTGGCTGCCCGTGATGATGTCCGCCCTGCACAACAGATCACATGATACGATGGGTTTAGGTGTGTTTCTCATAGTTGCGAACGCAGTGAGCACTTACTATGAGACCTAGCAGATCATGTCTGTGTGTCTGTGTGTCTGTGTGTCTGTCCCGCTTTTGTGCCCATATATGGAGCTGAGTGATTACGCCACCATGACTCAGCCATAACCATAGATCATGTCTGTGTGTCTGTCTGTGTGTCTGTCTGTCCCGCTTTTGTGCCCATATATGGAGCTGAGTGATTACGCCACCATGACTCAGCCATAACCATAGATCATGTCTGTGTGTCTGTCTGTGTGTCTGTCTGTCCCGCTTTTGTGCCCATATATGGAGCTGAGTGATTATGTCACCATGACTCAGCCATAACCATATAAGCCGGAGTCCCCAAAGCAGCTATACGTCCAAAACCCAAATATGTACGAGCTGCGTTCGCTTCCCGCGTCTTACTGGTATAGTAGTTATAATGTATCAGAGAGCTATAGAGCGTCGCAGTCCCGCCCCCTGTCATGACGACACCAGGCCCAGGAAATGATTCCCAATGCATTTTTCCCTCATAGACATTTCAAAAGGTATTTATTTAAAGACGGTTATACGCCGCGGACAAAGCCAACTCGAGAGTCGTGACAACTCATGACAACAAACACAATATTTTGGACCAAACAAATCATACTATCATACTATAATTCTAACCATGTCTGTCTGTCTGAATGTCTGAATGTCACTGACAGCGCGTTATCTCATCATTAACTGCACCAATCACTCCCACTTTTCACACAGGCATGGACCATAATTATATGGAGGTCTTAACGGAGCCCTTTTTTCGATTTGACACATTAATGATTAATAATTAATTTATTAGTCGATTAAAAAATGCGAAAATTGGTATTGTACTGTCAATATGACATGAATATGAATGCAAAGTAGTGGTTGATGTGTGGACAGGCTAGCTTTTCGTGTTGTGCATGGTGAGATGTGTGCAAAAGGTGTGCTTTGGTATCTCACAACGGGTAAGGGCTAGTAATTACAAAGAAGAAAAACAACAACAAAAAAAGTGTTGTAACCTGCCGTTTCTTTTCTTCTTTCTAATTATTTGTTCGGCCCCAAACAATTGTGTTTGTCGTCATGATTTGTCACGAAAAGAGTTGGCTTTGTCCGCGGCGTATAAACGTCTTTAAATAAATACTTTCTGAAAAGTCTACGAGGAAAATGAACGGGGATTTATTTTCCGGGTCTCTCGAGGGGGCGGGACTGCGACGCTCTACGTACGTACCTCCCAACCGAGTAACGTGACCCCGTTGGTCGGGAGGTACATGACCCGATGCCCCCCTTTGCGTGGGACAGTCCCTCAAACTGAGACCCTGTCCCACATTGTGACGTGGCAGGCATCAGTGTTCAAAATAAATGCCCCCTCTTTTCATGCAGGACGTGTTTTAAGCATGTTCAAATAACACGAGAAATATCCCCTAGGCTACAGTATCAAGTCGGTACCCCCCATGACCAAAATTTGCATTTACTAAAAATTTGCCATTTTAAAAAAAGTGACACACCTAGGGTGACCAGATGTCCCGATTTGTGCGTGATTGTCCCGCATTTCATTGTTGCGAACGCAGTGAGCACTTACTATGAGACCTAGCAGATCATGTCTGTCTGTCTGTGTGTGTGTGTGTCTGTCTGTGTCTGTCCCGCTTTTGTGCCCATATATGGAGCTGAGTGATTTGTTTGTGATTGATGCAAGTGTCTGTCCCGCTGTTACGTCACCATGACTCAGCCATAACCATATAAGGAGTCCCCAAAGCAGCTATACGTCCAAAACCCAAATATGTACGAGCTGCGTTCGCTTCCCGCGTTTGCGTGTCTTACTGGTGTTAACAGTTTTATGTCCTCACAAGTATAGTGCAGATATGTGTGCGTGTGTGTGTGTGTGTGTGTGTGTGTGAGTGTGTGTGTACCTTCCAGCTATATCCACACAGTGTGCGTGCGTGCGTGGCGTGCGTGCGTGGTGTGCGTGCGTGCGTGCGATGCGTGTGTGGTGTGCGTGCGTGCGTGCGTGCGTGCGTGCGTGCGTGCGTGCGTGCGTGCGTGCGTGCGTGCGTACCTTCCAGCTATGTATCCACACAGTATGATGCCAAAGCACTCCAGCAGAGCAGGAAACAGCCTGTCCAGGGCCATGGGCGTGGCCGACCCCGGTGCATTGTGGGATATGTTCTTCCCATGGATCTCCACGAAGCTCTCGGCGGGCTCCATGGCGAAGGTGACGAGAGGCAGGCCCGGCGCCTGTTGATGATGTCACAGCGCTGCAGGCAGGAAGAGGGGCAGAGGTCGGATTAAACCAAAGATGGCGGCTGTAGAAAGATAGGCCAGGCGGCCTCCCCACTGGAGCAACCAGAGGAGGAATGGGGCACGAATCCTACAAATGGTCTCCAAAGATATGTTTAATATTAGATTTGTTTTTTAGGGGTATGTCATGTCTTACTGGTAGATCACAGATAGTAATAGTAATCTATAAATTGGGTGCTTTTCTGAAAAATTTTCTTCCACTGTATACAAATAGGGAAAGCCTTCCGATAATATGTCTACTGTATGCATATCGTGTAATCTGTAATGTATTGTATACTTCCGATTGTATACTTTTATGAATCTGTGCTCCAAACCATGTGATCATGGTCGTGAGTTAAATAAATAAATAAATGAAAAAATGACAGATCTACCTTTTGGGGGACTAAAGGACGGTTCAGAAGCCTGTGTTTACGGTCGTTCACTTTTCCATTGGAAATAATAAGATTACAACCTGCTTAAATCTCCTAAAATGGTCAGACAGACACAGACAGACCCGTTTAATTTCAAGGACCCCCAGTTTGACATGCATATTAGTCTACAGACCCCCATTTAATGGCATTTATATCTCTGGAACCAAATGGACCCTGTACACTCTCTGGGTTACAGACCCATTTGGTCCATTTGGTTCCAAACTATCATTTAGCTGCGGACCCCCTGGAACTCCCTCCAGGACGCCACAGACAGCCAGGGACCACCATTTGATGACATTTCAGCCTCTCAGACCCAAAACTAAAGAATATGTTGTTGTCTTGGATAAGACTGTGTCCATTAGGAGAGATAGCAGGCAAACGTTGATCACAATAACAATTATTTTACATTATATAATTGTGTATATCCTACGTTTTGTAAATGATGTAATGCAGATGGTAAACAATAATTTAGCTCTTGAGATTGTAAAATGTTTTGATTGATTGATTGAAGTAGCCTATTTATTAACAGTTTGCAGAATTACAGTAGGTACATTTCAAGCACAACTCAATACAAAAAACTGCATTACACTTGTTTACAAGAGGGTGCACCTTAATTGTTCAATTCATTATAACATTTAGAGACATTACAACTATACACTTCTATAACAACAAAAAAAAAAACCCAGGAAATCATCATTCTCATTTAATTTTACTCTCAGTAAAAAGATCAAATAATTAAGGTTCCATTTGGTTACGAACTCTCCATCACTTAGCTGGGAGTGGGGACCACCATCTGGAACCCCCTTCAAGGACCACTGAATGGTGTTCCCCGAAAACTCCCCCCGCTGCGGACCACTGGTGGTCTGTGACAGTGTGACGCTGTGCTAATAAGGCTAGCATTAGCTCCATTAATAATACAACAGTAATAGTGACACACACACAGTGTTGGGGAGTATTAAGCTACATGTAGCTGAGCTACGTAGCTTAGCTACATTTTGCTGTAGCTTGTGGTAGCTTAGCTACATTCATATTGGTGTACCTCGTCAAGTAGCTCAGCTACTTTTTGGGTAATTTTTGGTAGCTTAGCTACTCAAGTTACAAGCTACAATTTTGGGCAATAACATGAAATAAATATATTCATTTTGACCATTGGTTGCTGTGTTAATGCTTGTACTAGAACAACCCCCCCACTAGAACACCACAAGTTCAACAGTGGTGTCCCATCCAGTGCCGCATGTGAGCGGCTTTTCAGTGTTGGCAAGGACATTTTCAGTGCCAAACGCAACCGCTTATCCGATAAGAACTTTGAGAGACTGCTCATGTGTCGCGTCAACAAACGGTTCTGCCCTGGCATATAAAAAAATATAGGCCCAACTTTCTTTTACAGTTAAGTTACAGTTTAGGTTGTGTTAAGTTAAGATTTATTTATAGGTGTGGCTATCAAGAGACCTTTATTATTATTTTCACAGTTAAGATGTGTTAACATTGACGATCAAATGCCATTTAAACACACAGTATCCTCAACAGATCCTCTTTTATTTGTGTGACTGTAAAGACTATGCCCGTTTTAATAACATTCTCAACAATTGGTTTGTTTTATCCTTTCTTTAATGGGGGAAAATCTGTCTAGAACAGGGGTCTTCAAATGTTGACGATCAAATGTCATCATGTAACAGTTGTTTAGTTATAATGTAGGTGTAGTTCTCATTATACAAGGGTCTCTTTTTTTACAGTTAAGATGTGTTAACATTGACGATTAAATGCCATGTATAACACACAGTATCCTCAACAGATCCTCTTTTATTTGTGTAAGTCTCTAAGTCTTTTTTATTTTTTTTATTTTTTTTAATAAAACTGTTGAGAGGCATATTTCAGCTGGCATCGTGGCATGTGACTTTTTTGTAGGATATTATATTTTGTTTCATATGCACCGCATGTACATTCTCAATTTAACGCTGAAAAATATAAAGTAGCTGAGCTACTTTTTCCATGTAGCTGTAGCTTTACAAGCTACATTTCTCCAGGGGTAGCTATGTAGCTTGATCAAGCTACTGCCATGGTGAGCTACTTGTAGCTTTACAAGCTACGCTTTCAAAGTAACTTCCCCAACACTGCACACACACACACACAAATCACACATTGTCACTGAGCAGGTGAACAACAGTAAACGATGGCAGCCATGCAACGACAATTAATGTGTGTGTGTGACTGTGTGTCAACTCAAAACATGCACACACACACAGACACAAACACAATGTGCCAATGCAGCCGTGCGTGTACGGTGTTGTGCGTGCTTACCTGTGTGCGTGCGTGCTGAATGATCAGATCATCTCATCATCATCATTTTCTCCAGATGTGAAGTTATCGGTTGGTGCATTTAATAAATAAACACACTGTGTAGTGTTATAGTGTAGTCAGTGTACACAGTCTCTGCTGCCGCTATACAGTCCGTCAATATGATTCATACACACAGGACCGTCGAGTAGGAACTTCACAAGCATGTGATGTCCGGTGTGGTGGATTTTCAAAATAAGAGCCTAAAAAAACCGCTATACAGTTGAGACACCGCTTTGATTGATTGATTGATTGATTGATTGATTGATTGAAGTGGATACCGTACTGTGTGAAAGAAAGAAAGAAAGAAAGAAAGAAAGAAAGAAAGAAAGAAAGAAAGAAAGGTACAATACTTTTATTTGAGTCCACAGAGCGGAAGTTAAGTGCTCCCCGCTTGACGAGCGTGCTGGGTGTGTTTGACTTAACGGGACGAATCTGACAGCTGTGGGGGAAAATGGAAACGCCCTAAAATATGACTGACAGGCCGCAGGGCCAATCAACGCTTGGTGAGTCAGCTGCGATTGGCTGAGAGAGGAGCCCTGCTCAGTGGCGCTCACGTGGTCTCACAGCCAGAAGAAAAACAAGCCAATGATTCACACTTTGAAGATTAAAATACAATAAAACAATAAATATGAATGAATATGAATTAAGATTCAGGGAGGTTCCGTTTTTTATTGGATGTATATTTAAGACAGCTTCCCAATTTATTTATAGCTTGCACTTGCTATAAATGTAATACATTAAAAAACATAATTTAATAAATAAAATAATAATAAAATATTACGTAAATTGTTGGATTATTCACAAAACCCACCACCATGTATGTATTAATAATAATGATAATAATAATAATAAAATTAATTATTATGTATGGTTAGACATTGCAACACTTGAAAATTGACAAAATAGCATATTTTTATCTGATAGATTCTAAAAAATGACTGTCTCACCTTATAGGGCTTTGTGGCGCAACGGTAGCGCGTCTGACTCCAGATCAGAAGGTTGCGTGTTCAAATCACGTCAGGGTCAAAGTTTTTATAAAGGACACAGAAACGATGTACTTGGTTTGAAGTTTTGTAATGCCAGTTATGAAAATAACTGTGATAGTGAAGATAAAGAAATAAAGGAGGATTTCAACAAAATAAAAGGGGAAAACAAGTCAATGCTGTTATAGAACAAAGATTATAATTATAAATTAAAAACATATGTCTTGGCAAAACTGCTGTGTCTTGGCAACTATATTTCCTCCTAAGGACGAGACACTGAAAGAATAAAATAACACACAAGCCAAACGCAAAACATATTAAAGCATTGTATTCCTTTATTTCTTTTTTTATTCAACCGTGTAAATAGGTCTATTTCTGTTTGATTGTCATTTTAGAACAAAACGTCTGTGACAAAAACATGATCACAATATAACAAAAATCAATAAAGTGTACAAACGGCCCTTCAAAGCTGTCAAAGCAAACAACATAAAGAAATAAACATAATACTGCATAGTTCTGAAAACATAACTTATAAAAAATATCATCCATAGTTACATACACAGCTCCTTCGGAATAAAAGCCTTTAACGGGTTCATAGTTACATACACAGCTCCTTCAGAATAAAAGTTGCGACCGCCTCGAACGCAACGACAAAACCAACAATGAATCCATTTTGGTTTCGACAGCAAAGCAAACTGCAGGTTCCCTTTAAAGGAGCACTTCGCCCACTTTCAACCTCATTCTCATGTCGTGGGTATAGTCGGTATAGGCAGGTTGGGTCATTTCAAGCAAGATTCCGAACGTGTATATTTTTATTGAGGCTATATTCAGCTTTACGCAAACATTACATTCCCATTAACAATGAATGGAGAATTTACGTCATATGTGTCTGAGCAATGTTACGTCACCATGATGTACGATGATGAGAGCGCCCCTCACTTCACACGGGTGTGATTTCTTTTAAAATTCGTTCAAGAAAACTGCCATTAAATTAACCTTCCTGGGAGAGAAGTTGGGATGTTGTTCCTATTAGTGGAATGGTAAGAGAGTGGCGCCACTCCCGTTGTAACAACGGAATGGTAAGAGAGTGGCGACACTCCCGTTGTAACAATGGAATGCAGGAAGTGCTCATTCTATCTCAATGGCATCGTTCCATTAATGTGTGGAACTATAGCCCAAAGCGTGTCGCCACTCTCTTACTATTCCACTCGGCTCGGTTCCTCCCAATCGATGATGTCACTGGTAGGCAGGTTTCGGGCGAACTCTCCGAGTCGGCGAACCGACGAGACAAACGGAAGCGAGGGTAGACGGAAAACGGGCGCCATCTACTGAGCATCAGTACGACGACCGGCCCCCGTTATGACGATACGGATGTACTGTAAATGGGCGAAGTGTTCCTTTAAATAGCACTGTGTGTTATACATTCCATCAACATTATTATATAAACATCCAGAAAAGTACCGTTCCGTATCCCACAGGAACTCCACTCCGTGGTTTTTACATACTAGACAGACGGGGGGGGGGGGGGGGGGGGAACACTCTTAAGGCACAATGTGACTTTGGTCCAATAAACATAAACATGCGTTTCGTTTGTTTTTGTTTGTTCATAATTTTGTTTGTTCATATTAGTTTGTTTGCTTGGCAGTGATGGGAAGTAGAGTTCTCAAACTCTGCCCGAACCCGACCAGGCCCGACCCGACATTTTAGGGCCGGGCCGGGCCTAAAATGTATGCTAATCAGTAGGGCCGGGCCGGGCCCATGGGGCTCCATGAAAAAAATATATATATATTGAATTTGTTTAGAATAATAAAAAATAATAGTTCTGTTCTGTCTGTTTGTTTATTTATCTTTTATGAAGATGGTGCTGTCTGGGGGGGGGGTTCAGCCCGAGTTACACCCGCATTAAACAACGTTAAACAATGTTAACCCATTCTGACCTGAGATCAGATTCATACGAGGTTTCCACTGGACACACACTGGTCTGATTAATGTTGGTTTGCCACTCAATGTGCCATTCACTTTAAGCATCGTCGGAGACCCGGAAAATAAATCCCCGTTCATTTTCCCTCATAGACTTTTCAGAAAGTATTTATTTAAAGATGTTTATACGCCACGGCGGACAAAGCCAACTCTTGTCGTGACAAATCATGACAACAAACACCAATTATTTCGGGCCAAACAAAGAAGGCAGGTTACAACACTTTTCTTTTGTTGTTTTTCTTCTTTGTAATTATTTGTTTGGTCCAAAATATTGTGTTTGTCGTCATGATTTGTCACGACTCGAGTTGGCTTCGTACGACGCTTAAAAAAGGTCTTTAAATAAATACTTTTTTAAATGTCTATGAGGAAAAATGCATTGGGATTAATTTCCTGGGCCTGGCGTCGTCATGAAAGGGGGCGGGACTGCAGCGCTCTATACACTGACACGAAACAAGACAGGAACGCCCCAAAACGTCACATCCGGGACATTTACCCTGGGGAGAATTTTCTATGGCTGCCAATGCAACTTTTTCCAATCCTTAATCACATACGGACAAACATCTATGCCGATAATATCTAACCTGCGGAGGTAACGCGCCTTGTCCACGGGGCAACAGATCTTTCAACGTATGGCTTTGCAAATACGTTTGATAATCGCTACTCTGCGCAATATTGTTTTGGAAATGCCGCAAATTGCATTGCAGTGAACGAGAGCAAATCACAACTTACCCTGGGGGTGGTGACCGCGTTGTCGTGTCAGTGTATAGACGCAACACTCAAGGTTCATTTATTCTCAGTGCTTCCCTCCCAAACCTTTTCATATCAAGGACCCCCAAACTGACACTCATTAGCCCGCAGACCCCCATTAGAAAATATACAACGGGGACCCCCATAAGAGAAGGTTTTTACAGCTCTAGCAGTGATTCTCAACCCGTTTAATTTCAAGGGCCCCCCAGGTTTGACATGCATCAGTCTACGGAACCCCCACTCCTTTCGATCTACAAGCTCATAGCTTGTAGAAAAATGAGCTTTTTTAAAAATGTGGCACAAATCTTTGAATTTATATTCTTTCAGAGCGTTTTTAACTCGTATCTTTGCTTCTGGGGGGGGGGGGTCCCTGGAACAACATATTTTCAGATGGGGGTCGGCGGCCAATTACATATACATTTCTGGGGGTCCTTGACATGAAAATGTTTGAGAACGAACGACATAGAAACATGGGGATTTTCACAAAACAGGGTCAGGATTTAGAAGGATTTGTAGAATCAGGTCTAAATGGGTTAGAGAAGGGGAAAAAAAAGGCATGATGAAAACGTATGATCGTAACGAGCATCCGATGCAAATGGATTGAAACGTTTAACGGCCGGAGCGGATCAGAAGACGTGGCAAACGGCACGCGGAACGGAAGCCATTTGGCCTTCAAAGCTGGTCGACAATATCTTCAATTTGAAATGCAGCGCTGGAACTTCTTTTCCTGTTTTTTCCCCCCACTCTAGAATACACCAAATCTCTTTGCCCAAAATGCGAGCATTATTAACCCCCCCCAGAATAGGGAGGCTGGTGTTAGTGATGGGATGGTGGTGTGATGGAGTTTTGGGGGACTTTGGCTCGGGTGTGGTGATGGAGTTTTTGGGGTCTCTGGTTGTGGTGGTGGGAGTTCTGGGCTCTTTGGTCGTGGTGGTGGGAGTTTTGGGGTCTCTGGTTGTGGTGATGGGAGTTCTGGGCTCTTTGGTTGTGGTGGTGGGAGTTCTGGGGTCTCTGGTTGTGGTGGTGGGAGTTCTGGGCTCTTTGGTTGTGGTGGTGGGAGTTCTGGGGTCTCTGGTTGTGGTGGTGGGAGTTCTGGGCTCTCTGGTTGTGGTGGTGGGAGTTCTGGGGTCTCTGGTTGTGGTGGTGGGAGTTCTGGGCTCTTTGGTTGTGGTGGTGGGAGTTCTGGGGTCTCTGGTTGTGGTGGTGGGAGTTCTGGGCTCTCTGGTTGTGGTGGTGGGAGTTCTGGGCTCTTTGGTTGTGGTGGTGGGAGTTCTGGGGTCTCTGGTTGTGGTGGTGGGAGTTCTGGGCTCTCTGGTCGTGGTGCTACAGAGCAACAAGAGGCATAAAGGTGCGGTGCTGCTCCGTGACAACATTGTTGTGGTCGAGTGAGCTTCAACATTATTTGACACGTTACAAAAAAAACAACATGGAGTTACATGTATGAGAGAGAGAGAGAGAGAGAGAGAGAGAGAGAAGCTGCCAAGTTCCAATACTCAAACTTCCATCCTTCACTTGTGTTGTTTTTTTCTTATAGCCCTTCAGCCTCTGACGAGGAGGCGAGGAGGAAAGGCAAGGACGGAGGAATCGCTTTAGGGAATGGGGACGCTCCCCCCTCTCTCAGTCAGGCTGAGGTGAAGATGAGAGGGTTGGAATTTGGCTACAGACAGACAGACAGACAGACAGACAGACAGACAGACAGACAGACAGACAGACAGACAGACAGACAGACAGACAGACAGACAGACAGACAGACAGACAGACAGACATCTCGTGATGAAGGTGTCCTCCTCCTCCTCTTCACCTGGGTAAGGGAGGAAGGGGAGGGGCTCCTCTCTCTTTTTTACCAGGGCCTGGAAACAAGAACAGACACAGAGAGACGAAATGTTTTTATAATCGTCATGGGTCCCCCCCCCCGCCCCCTCCGCAGCGGGGGAAAACTTTTTTTATTCTTAATTTTTTTGTGCGTGTGCCGTCCGTGCGTGTGCCGTGCCGTGCGTGTGCCGTGCGTGTGCCGTGCGTGTGCCGTGCGTGTGCCGTCCGTGCGTACCTCGTCCGTCGCTCTTGGCCATCTTGCTGGGGTAGGTCTTCTGAGCGGAGACGTAGGGGTCCGGGGGGGGCAGGTCCGACAGCGGGTGGAACGTGAAGCGACTCTCCCACTCGTCTGGAACCACACACATGTAAATAACAGTATTATATAATTACACTAAATATGATGACAAATAAGTGCTTTTTTTTGATTGATTGAATACTTTATTGAAAATATATTTCAAAAGGATAAATTCACAAGAAAGCTGTTAGGCTTGTTTCCATTGTGGTCCTCTTGGGGAAAGGGGAAGGGGAGCAACAGACAATAAACGGTACAATACAGACAAAAACAGGAGGCAAAAAGCAAACAAAACAAAAACACAAGAAACAGAACAAAATGCATATAAACTGACCAATAAAACTGGATTTCTATTCTTTTTTTCCCCTTTTTTCTTTTTTCATTTATGCCATATATCTATTCTACACTATATTTACACTATGTTTTCGGCCAACCATCTTTTTAATGTGGATTTAAAAATATCAAAGGAACTACCTGACTTAATTCTCCACGGTTCATGTGTATTCTATAGGAATACATAGTGCATTAGAGGTCACAGCTCCTTTAAGTCTCCCCCTTTTGCCCCCTGTATAAATGTCCTGCCACACCTCCACCTCTTCCTTCTGTACTCCTGGCTTGGAACGAGGTGGGTGTCTTTGTTGACTTCTCCGTATGTTGTACTTTGCAAATTGATTTATACAAGTGTTTGTTTAACTCTGTTTAGAGAGGAGTCTTTGCACTACTGAGAACTAACGGTGGAGACGTGTCTGTTGTTATTCTTTGTCAGAATAAAACGTGGTTTCCAAAGAGAGTTCTGAGTCCGTCTGTCCATTCAACACAACGTAGAGAGAGACAGATTACACACACACACACACACACACACACACACACACACACACACACACACACACACACACACACCACATGCCTGCTAGACTTAATCTAGGGGCATAAGGGCATTCACCAATACTGAGGTTTAGTGTTTGAGTTTGAATACCTAAAAGTATCCAAATAGCCGAATATTCGTGATTGATAGACATTTAATCCGATAAAAACGAGCATTACCACGAGCTCCTCCCTTAGTCAAGTGACTGCCCCCCTCCTCTTCCTTCACCCCCCCCCCCCCTTCCAACCTGTATGTCTGTTTTAGTATACTTTGGTGATTTATTTTTATTTTTACATTTGCTAACCTTTTAGACTAAGTGATTGACTGTACTCTGTACTGTTTATATTTCTGCCTAATAAAGTATTCAATCAATCAATCAATTTAACACTAAAACGCTGTATTACAAGCTTTGAAAACAAACAACGAGTAAAAGGTTAGTGATACTGATCACCCTCGCATTCAAAACCAAGTTTTATGTCCTTTGTCTCCCTCTCCTGACCGAAAGAGGTAATCGCAATGGCATCTGCACTACAATATAGACAGAGTTTGGGCCATTTATTATCGCCCGTTTTTTTCTGTAATGACACGAGCTAGGAAGGAGCTGCATCCAACACATCCAACACATCCAACACATCCAACACATCCGACACATCCAACACATCCACTTCCATTTAGATACCCGAGTAAAGTTCACTTTGAGCTGCATCCAACCAGGTGAAATTAAAATGCATCTCAACCCATTGGTGTGGTTTGGGCCTAACACAAGGACTGTCTAAAGAGGACAAGAAGCGAAGACCGCAAGGGCGCCGCCATGTTGATCACATGGTGCTCCATGGAAGGAAAGAAACATTCCTTTCCTTCCATGGAGCACCCGGCACACGGCTGCCATCTTGCCAGCAAGGTGCTAAACTAGGTGCAACTTCCCATAGACAGCAGACAGCCCATTCATCCAAATAGAAAAGTCCTATCTACAGTAATTGTATTAAAGGGACACTTCACCCTTTTTGTAAAAACATATATGTTAATGACGTTTAGAAGCTTTAGAACACTTTCCTGGGGGTATTTATGTGTGTAATATGTGGTTTTAGATATTTTAGATTGTAAGCAGTAAGCACAGTGTCTCTGATGTCATGGACACTGGTCTCACTACCTTCCTGGACTACAATTCCCATAATTATTTGGTGCACCATGCTCCTCCTTGTGGATAGGGGGGAGAGCTGTCTTACTGAGACAACATGTAGTCCATGAAGGAAGTGAGCCCAGTGTCCAGTGTACATCAGAGACACTAGGCTCACTGCTACAATCTAAAATATCTAAAACCACATATTACACACACAAAGACCCCCAGGAAAGTGTTCTAAAGCTTCTAAACGTCATTAACATATATATTTTTGCAAAAAGGGTGAAGTGTCCCTTTAAACAACATACTAAACCCAAGGCGTTTTGGTTATAAACACTTATTTGTAACACTTTTTAAACGTGTCCCAGTGTTTAGATTATAAACAGAACAACATGTTTAATCGCCAGTAACACTTTTTAAACACATAAACGTGTTTAGTTTTTAACAATCAAAGTCAGTCATATTATAGGTGTTTAGAATTCGAACACTATAGGTGTTCTCGTCAGGTGTTTGAGTGAACTTGTGTTCTACGGTATTTTATGAGCATTAATAAACATTTGGCATTTTATTATTACACACATGGTGTTTATGTTTTTAAAAATGTTTCAGGGATTTACAGTGATATACTCACCGACGTTGCAGCTGTAGGGAAAGCTTTGCTTATCCTCTTTCAATCTGTAAAAGTTTTTGTTTAATACAAATCCACCATAGACATTTTATGAGTTTGGAAGCGCTCGTTCTGTATCACTCAACAGCCCAGGCGCACCACCGGTTTAGAATGTGCTCATAATGCAGGAGGCAGCAGGACGTGGCTTCACGGATAACGAGCGCTTCCAGACTCTGACCGGCAAGGTATTTCTTGACAAGAAAAAAAATGTGTACTGTGGATTTTTATGAAACAAAACATTTCAATTTTGTAGATAGACAGAGGTTTCCTTCCAGCTGCAATGTTGGTGAGTTTGACATCATTTAATACAATTAAGCAAGTTACTGACCTGCTGCTGGCTGATGGTGGTGAGAGTTCTGGAACCCGTTACCCATGGGTGGGGGAGGGGGAGGGAACCCGCCACCGCCACCCATGGGTGGGGGAGGGGGAGGGAACCCGCCACCGCCACCCATGGGTGGGGGCGGGGGCGGGAACCCGCCACCCATGGGAGGGGGAGGGAACCCCCCCCCGCCACCGCCACCCACCCCGGGGCGGTCGGGGGGCAGAGGGGGTCTGCCGCCCCCCCCGGACGGCCCGCCGCCCGGACGACCAATAGGAGAGGGCGCCCGCGCCGACCTCACGCTGGCCCCGCCCCCTGGACGGCCTGTGGGGGGAGGGGGAGGGAGGGGTCCTGGAAAGGGGGGGGGGGCAGGTTAACATCGTCATCATCATCATCATTTCATATCAACTTAAGGTCCATTCATTATTCAGCATTTGATGACATTTAGCCTCTCAGACCCAACACTTTAAAAGCTTGGCGAGGTTTCCGCATGCGTCACAGTCTATGGAGATACACGCGCCCCATAGAGCTGAAGGAGTCTACCTCTCTGTGTCTATGGAGATACAGACGCCCCATAGAGTCTACTACAATGACTCTGACTCGAATGACTACAATCAAGTGTCGCTTACCGGTCCGTGGCGTTGATTGGTTCCTTCCGAGAGGGGGCGGTCTCTCGTTGGGTGGTGGCGGTCTCTCATTGGGCGGATGTGGGGGGAGGAGGGGTCCAGTGCGACCCTGTGAGGGGGGGGCAGGAGAATGGCTGGAGAAGGACGGAGAAGTTAGATGTGAATAAACTGGGGGGAAAAAAACATAACAAATGCGTTGTGGTATAATTAAGCAATGTTACACGAGAGGGTTGTGGGTTAACGTGATTACTGCCACGACAGGGAGGCGGTCAGGAACGAGACGGAGTCGAGTTCCTGACGCAAGTATCACTGAAGTGTTGAATATTGCAATTCTACAACAGTTACCCTTAAAGCTCAAAAAAATCGCTGAAAGAATATATTTTTTTAATGACAGATGTAGTCACTACAACCACAAAACGTCCAAGAAACTAGCTAGCCTAGCCACCCAGTTTGCTAGCGCTCTGGGGAGAACAGAGCGGCTGAATTATTTGTTTTGATTATAGGTGGTGAACGGTGCTGGTTTAACCACGGCTAGAAGGCTGTTTCAACCAATCAGATTGCTTCCTCGAAACGACCTGTTGGTATAATTTGATTTAGCACAGTATAGAAACAATAACAAGAAAGTCTAGTAGGGGCAGACGGGGGGGGGGGGGGGGGGGGGGTCTTACCTGTTGAGGACAGGATCCTCTGGGGCAGACGGGAGGGGGGGGGGGGTCTTACCTGTTGAGGGACAGGATCCTCTGGGGCAGACGGGGGGTCCCGGGGGTCCCGTGGTCGTCTCCGCCGGCGGCCGGTGGGGGTGGGGGGAAGGGCAGGGGGTCCCGGGCGCCCCGGGGGGAGGGCGGACCGCCGGGAGAGGGCAAGCGGCCCGAGGCGTGGAGGAGGTTAGAGGAGGAGGAGGGGGGGGGGCTTGGAGTTGAGAGACGGGGGAGGGTGAGGCGGGGGGCCGTCGCGGGGCATGGAGGGGCGGTGGCCCCCCCCCAGGGGGCCCGCGGCGGGGGGCGGCGGCGGCGGGGGGCGGTCGTCCGGGAGCGGAGGTCGCCCCGAGGGCAGCGGGGGCCGAGAGGAGGAGGGGTGTTGGAGGAGGAGGGGGAGGAGGTGGAGGGAGGCCCCCGCCCCCTCCGGGGCCCCCGCGGCCCAGGCGAGGAGGCCCCCGGCGGGGGAGGCAGGGGTCCGTGTCTCCCTGGAGGCAGACTGGGGGGTCCGCCCGGGGGTCCTGGAGAAGGGATGGTGGAGTTAGACGGATATCTTTACTGTTCAGACATCAGCGCTATGATGTCATCATATGACATCAGCACTATGACATCAGCACTATGACATCATCATATGACAGATACCTGAAGATTGAAGGTATAGATAAACTGTAGGGTATGTGAGTGTACGGCGGTGGGTCAGCGGTAGGAGTTCGATCCCTGTGGGCTCCTCCCCCAGAGTCAGTGTGGAAGTGTCCTTGAGCAAGACTCTGGACCCCTAATTGATCCTGATGTGCTGGTTGGTGCCTTGCATGGTTTCCGCTGCCATCGGTGTGTGAATGTAATGCACAATCTATGTAAAGGTGTATGAATGTGTGTGTGTGAATGTATGGTGTGAATGTGTGAATGTAATGCACAATCTAAAGGTGTGTGAATGTGTGTGTGAATGTAATGCACAATCTATGTAAAGTTCCTTGGATAAAGGTGCTATATAAATGCACCATTTACCATTTGATTAACTTTTTTTTTAAGCAAAATAATTAAAAGATCATACAAACTAAACCAAAAAAATATATAATAAATAATACTAAACTAACCGAAGCCTTTCAATCAATCAATTAACTGAACAAGCAATCTTGCTATGAAGTCAAATCTACCTCGATCATAAAGTCAAAACAATCAAAATGAAAACAATGTGAAAACAAAAAAATTAAAATACGAAAAATAATAAAAATGCAAACTATAACCACCATGTCCTGAAGCGGCGCCGGGCCTCGGGCCCCCCCCGGGGAAGGAGGGTGGCGGCGGGGGCCCACCCCCGCGGGACTGGGACCCCTGGCCGGGCCGCGGGGTGTTGGGGACCAGGAGGAGGGGGCACCCCCGGCGTGTCCGAGCGGAACGACGGGGCGGAGCGGCTCTTGGGCAGGTCCGGGCCCCCGCCGCGAGGAACGGGGGGCCCCGCCGTGGCCCCCGGGAACCGAGGGGCCCCCGCGGCACCCCCCGGGAACCGAGGGGGGGGGCCCGCTGCTCTGGCCGCGGGCCAGAGCAGCGGGCGAGGGCCAGGAGCGGGCCGGGCCAGCGGAGCCGGAGCCGGAGCGGGCCCCCGGGGAAGCATGGGGCCTCTGGGGCCGGGGCCACAGTCTGGAGGAGAGGAGAGAGACGACAGAGGACATTATCAATCAGGGTTCTCAAACTTTGAGAATTTGATTTATAAACAGGTTTATTGTTTGTCTTGTCTAGACAAACATTTAGAACGCTATTGACGATGGACAGAGTTTAATGTTTGTCTTGTCTAGACAAACATTTAGAACGCTATTGACGATGGACAGAGTTTAATGTTTGTCTCGTCTGTCACTGAGCAAATCGGCATATGCATGTGACATGTCAGAGGAAAACCTCGGCCAATAAGGGATTCTTATAAACTGCTATTTTGTGATGTTAAATGCCGTAGTACTACAGACGAATATCAGTTTAAGGCACATTTTTTATCTGACAGAGTGTTGGTTGGAGGGTCAGAGGAAGATGGTTCTCACCGTTGCTCCTGATGACCGTAGTTTGGGCATCCCACCCTGGAACAGACCTCCTAATCCTCCTCCTCCACCTCCACCTCCACCTCCTCCTCCACCTCCTCCTCCTCCACCTCCACCTCCTCCTTTAGGTTCTGAGGAGAGAAAGAATAATATCCGTTAACTTCAAAGTATACTCCTATCCCCCTTGTCCCTAAATTTATTTGCCATTTTTGACCATAAAAAACCCCCAACAAAACATTTTTAAATAGTTCAACTAGCCAATCTACATCTACACGTAGCGAGCTTGTAGATCGGCTATTCGAACTATTTTAACCCATTCTGAACGGGAACCCATTTTGGTGTTATAGCATCATGTTATGCTTTAGCTATTGAAAAATAGCAGATCTACAAGCTCATAGCGCGCCACGAGTGGCGCGCTACGAGCTTGTAGGTCTGCTATTTTTGGAAAAATCGAAGAACGACTGACATTTTTTATAGAATCTGATCTCAGGTCAGAATGGGTTATAATCAGACCAGTGTGTGTCCCAGTGGAAAACCTGTATGAATCTGATCTCAGGTCAGAATGGTGTTAAAGTGGTATACACATACTGTCTATAACGGGCTGACTGCGGTCGTTGGTCGTGGCCTTCTTCAGCTTGGCTCCTTTTCCGATGTCGCTGAGCAGGGCGTTCCGTCCGTGCTGCTGGTTACGGTTCAGCGACGGTTTGTTTGTGTTGGCCTGGAAACGCACGCACACA